>NW_011476462.1:32172-32382 GCF_000754665.1 Bison bison bison | reverse complement strand
TGACTCTTAGCGGCCCCATGGACTGCAGCCCACCAGGCTCCTCCGTCCATGGGATTTTCCAGGCAAGAACACTGGAGCGGGGTGCCATTGCCTTCTCCACAGCTTGGGTCAGGAAAGCTTTTTTAAAAAACTCAGTCAGGGACTTTCCTGGTGGCTCAGTGGCTGGGAATCCGCCTGCCAATGCAGGGGATACAGGTTGGATCCCTAGTT
>NW_011476462.1:30792-32072 GCF_000754665.1 Bison bison bison | reverse complement strand
GCAGACCCTGTGCGACCCCATAGACGGCAGCCCACCAGGCTCCCCGTCCCTGGGATTCTCCAGGCAAGAACACTGGAGTGGGTTGCCATTTCCTTCTCCAATGCATGAAAGGGAAAAGTCAAAGTGAAGTCGCTCAGTCATGTCCGACTCTTAGCGATCCCATGGACTGCAGCCTACCAGGCTCCTCCATCCATGGGATTTTCCAGGCAAGAGTACTGGAGTGGGGTAAGTCGTGTCCAACTTTTTTGAGGCCCCATGGACTGTAGCCTGCCAGGCTCCTCTGTTCATGGAATTCTCCAGGCAAGCAGACACTGGAGTGGGTAGTCATTCCCTTCTCCAGGGGATCTTCCTGACCCAGGATCTAACTGGGTCTCCTGCATTGCAGGAGGGTCCTTTACCGTCAGAGTCCCCAGGGGAGCTCCTGGTGGGAACAGACCCCACACACCCCAACTCAAAGTCTGCATGTAGCAACAAAGATCCCTCAGGCGGCACTGAAGATCCTGCAGGCCACAACTAAGACCCAGGACAGGCAAATAAAAAAGTCTTTTTAAGTGAAACTTGAGAAGGACTAACTTGTTACCAGCAGGCAACCGTGAGGACCAGGAGCGGTGTTTTCCGGGTCCCATTTGTCAACATCCTGAGGACCACAAACATCCTGAGCACCCAAGAAGGACTCAGAGGGAAGGAGAAATGAAGGAGAACTGACGGAGGTCCCAGGTGCCAAGCCTGTGATGTAACAGAGGCTCCTGGCTGGCCGAGAGGGCAGGGTCTAGACAGAGGACAGCATAGGGCGGGCCAGGGAAAGCTGGCACAGAGATGCCTGCCGTGCGCCCTGAAAAGGACCCCAACCAGAAGTGCCTCCCAAGAGAGCCCCACGGTCCCGTAAAGGCCACCTCTTCTGCATGAGGCACAGGAGGTATCGCTAAAGCACCCTCACTAGTGAGGGGCAGACAGACAACAGAGAACGGGAAGAGCAGAAGTTTAAAGCAAGAACCCAAAAGGGCGCTCCCGGGCGGACAGGGCCCCGGGGGAGGACAGGCTGGAGACCTGGGCTGACGCCAAATGTCCGAAAGAGACAGGCCCCGGGGCCAAGCCGCCACTCCCCAGGGTCTGTCCCGGTTGCCTTTACAGCTTGGGTCTGCTGCTGCTAAGTCGCTTCAGTCGTGTCCAACTCTGAGCGACCCCATAGATGGCAGCCCACCAGGCTCCCCGTCCCCGGGATTCTCCAGGCAAGAACACCGGAGTGGGTTGCCATTTCCTTCTCCAATGCATGAAAGGGA
>NW_011476462.1:27552-30692 GCF_000754665.1 Bison bison bison | reverse complement strand
TTCCTGGTGGCTCAGTGGCTGGGAATCCGCCTGCCAATGCAGGGGATACCGGTTGGATCCCTAGTCTGGGACGACCCCACGTGAAAGGAGCGACACAGCCCAAGCGCCAAAACCCCCAACACGCGCGCATCCCAGTGCCGGCGCTCTTCAACGAGAGGAGCCCCCACCCCACAACACACACCCAGCGCAGCCTCCAGATCCAGACAGACAGACGGCTGTCTGAGGGCCTGCCTGCGGACACCCTGCTCTGGGAGCGGCCTTCACGTCCGTCTAGAGAGCGCCGTCTCAGCCGGTCACGAGCCACCTAGAGGTTGCCCTCTTGAGTCGCTCAACACACCCCGCTGAGTACGTGCTCCAGACCAGCCCGGCTGGCACTGCCAAGATGCCAGGGGCGCCGCTCTGGACGCAGGAGGAGAAGGAGGAGACGAGCCTCAGCCGACAGGGCTGGAGGCAGCAGGCAGGAGGGGACAGCCGATGGCGCCAGGCCTCGCGGCGTGACAAGGCGACTCCCTCCTGCGCATCCCAGCAGACTTCTTTCTGGTCTGAACTTGGTCCCCCTACACCAAGGCCCCGGCCTTGAAACAGAACCGACGGGACAGCACCACAACAGCCTCTTGCTTTTGTTAATTAAAGGCTGAAGAGCAGAGGGTAAAGACAGCCATGAATGAAATGATGAACAGTGACAGGAAATAAAAGGAAAAGGAATAAATTCAAGACGCGGTGGCCAGAGCATCGTAAAATAAATGAAAAATTATACGGCCACATTTACGATTAGCTGCCTCCTATATTCCAGACTCATGGAGTAAGCAGGCAAACCGTGTGGTGACTCGGTTTACAGCTCATCAACCCCTCCTCTGCCAGCAGAGTCATCACGCAGGGTCTCCTCTGGGCTCAACAGCAGTTTCCTGAAACGTGAACTAAATTAGTGACTGATTTACCATCCACTCATTCCAACCACAGCGATGCTCCCCAGATTTAGAAAATATGCTCAGAAGGAGCGAGTTTTCCAAGGAAATTAACTTTAGAGGGCTTCAGAGGGAGATGCACGGAGTGCCGTCATTACGACAGCACACAGCTCCACCGCCCCTTCGCCACTTCACGGATGGCTCTAATACGTCTTAGAAATGAGGGTTCTGACAATAAACTCGTCCCTCCCTTTGTGTTGATGGTAAAGAAGTTTCTTCCCCGTGAAAAACCAGTGTGTGAAACACAATACTGGAAACCGACTGTGCTTCAGTTGAAAGAACACGGCAGCGGGATGGACTCACAGAGCACCGCCTCCACAGTGTGGCCCAGGGGCGGGGCGGGGCGCGCAGGGGTGCAGGGTCCACAGGACAGGACCCGCCAGGCCAGGGCGCGCAGCGTGGGCTGGCACCGGGAGGACTCGACTGCAGACCTGGAAGCCGCTGAGGGTAAATCCCCCTCGTTCTCGTCACAAGACAAGTCTGTAACTGCGTGGTGATGGATGTTAACCAACTCACGGGTCGTTCCGTGATCTGCACGCACACGGAACCCTCACGCTGCACACCAGAAACCAACATGCTGATTACGTCTCGATAAAAACACCAGAAACCAACATGCTGATTACGTCTCAATAAAGACACCAGAAACCAATATGCTGACTACGTCTCAATAAAAAGCAAGGAGGGGCTCCCCTGGTGGCCCAGCGGTAAAGAATCTGCCTGCTAATGTGGGAGACGTGGGTTCGATCTCTGGTCCAGGAAGACCCCACAGGCCACGGGGCAACTAAGCCCGGGCACCCCAACCACTGAGCCTGTGCTCTGAGCCCGGGACCTGCTCGACTGAAGCCCACCTGCCCAGAGCCTGTGCTCCCCAACAAGAGACGCCACCGCCACGGGGAGCACACTCACTGCAGTGAGCGCAGCCCCCCCCCGCCACGAGAGAACGTGTGAGCAGCAGAGAAGACCCACTGCAGCCAAAATTCCAAATAAGAAATCAAAACACACACCGGGGCGTCCCTAGTGGTCAGTGGGCATGACTCGGAGCTCCCGACGCAGGGCTCGACCCCCACACGCCACGCAGCACCCAGAAAAGACGGACGAACGGGGGCAGGGAAGGGAAGCCTTCTGAAATCAACAGGGGAGAGGCCAGCACAGCAGGCGGCCGTCACCACCTCCCTCCTCCCCACTCCTCCTGACTTTGCTCCAGGCTTGCACTGTGCCCTCTCACCTCTCCGGTCATCCGTCCAGCCCAGAGGACGATCCCGACTCCTCTGTGCTCCCCAAAGCCCCGCGCTCCACCGGCCTTCTTCCCAGCACGTGGGGAAGCACACGTGTCTCCCGTGAACACGCACACAGCTGCCTCCAGGCTGAACCGCCTCCGGCTCTCGAGCACACACGCGCCACCTCACGTTAAAGGGTCTGCCACAAAAATCAGCCCCCACCTCCAGGCCTCACACCCAGTCCATGGTGTCCCGTCCTCCGCCAGGACATCACCCTCTGCAGGCACACGGGTAAAACGCATGAGGCTCGTCCTGCCTGTGCAACTTCTGCCAACCAGCGGCCTCCTGGCTCCCCCTGGAACCCTCCTGCGGGGTCTAGTGCACCACACCCACTCCTTCCCAGACGTCCTCTCCAAGAACACCGACCCAGAAACCACCCTTGCCACCTCCTGGAAGCCCACCACGTTAAGTGGGTCTCCAGGTCCACCAAGACCTCCAAACCCGCCCCCCATGTCTATGCCCACCCCAGGCCGCTGTCCCCACCAGGGAGCGCCGCCCCGGCCTCCAGGGCAGTCAAGCAGCTCCCCCACGCCTCCCGTCTGCCGGGCTGGTGTGCTGCCCTCAGGGGACACTGGGGCTCCCCATGCCGGGGGCCAGCCCACCCCGGCCTGCTCGCCACCCCCTCACCCACACGCCCAGGGCCTCTTCTGTCCCTGTGCTGCCCACACTGTGTCTCCAAGGCTAGCAGAAGTGTTCACGGGAAGAAGGCTCGTGGCAAACCCGCCGCGAGGAGTGCGAGGGAGCAGGGGGAAGGCGGACGGCCACGGGCGCATCTGAGGAGCGCGGAGCGGACCGGTCTGACCCCACAGCACAGTCAAGCTCAAGGGCACAGAGCAGCGCAGGGCCACCGCCGTCCTCTGCCGGCCAGTGAGCTGCGGACCCGGGGCGGAGGGAGGCC
>NW_011476462.1:26544-27452 GCF_000754665.1 Bison bison bison | reverse complement strand
GCCACCTGGCGCCCGGAGGGGCTGCCCTGGGGCCCCATGCCTGGCCACACCAGTGTCACTGGAGCCTCAGCCTTGAGTTCTCGTGACTCTGGCAAGAGGACCCACGACTGTTCTAAGCTCACCAACAGCTCCATGCACCCCCTCACCTGCAGATCTTGGGCTGAACCCCCCCAAAGAGGAACCAGCATCAGAGAGAGGGAACAGGAGGAAGGGCACTCAGCACCGAAGTTCCCTGTAGTGCGGCCCCGGAATGCAAAAGCCCAGGCTGCCCGTCCCTCGGGGCCTCCTGATCCTCTGCCTCCCTTCTGTGGTCGGCGGGGGGCAGGTGGGGGGGTATGTAGGGGTGGGGCCTAGAAGCTGCCCCCTCACCCCCGGAGAACTGAGGGAGACTCCCACCCTGGAGAAAGGAAGTCAGCAGGCAAGAGACCAGGTCCCGACCCCAGCCTGGGGCCAGGCCATCACACAGCGCACAGCATCCCGCTGCCCTGAGGACTACAGCCCGGCAGAGGAGGCGCTCAGCGCGCGCTGCAGGGAGGCAGCACTCCGTCCAAGGCTCCACCGCCCCTTGGGGCGAGGAACCAACACCTGCCTGGGGATGCGGTTCGCAGCCACTAACCCCGACTCCTCCCGAGGGAAGGCCAGGCACTCGGTCCCGGGCACTCCTCTGGCCGAGCATCCCCTGTGGAGCCAGCCTCTCCAAGGCTGGGAACCCACTGCACCCAGAGGGCCCACGGGCCAGTCCTCACGCGGCCTGTGTTCAACGGAGGAGCGGGCAAGCCCGGGGGCAGGGAAGACGGAGCGGCTGCAGAGGGCACGGTGAGGGCGGGCGTCACTCCCAGCCGGGTCACCGAGCCCTCCTCATCTGAGCTGCTCTCAGCCAGGCGGGGCCGCCCTGACGGGGGCAGAGA
>NW_011476462.1:17118-26444 GCF_000754665.1 Bison bison bison | reverse complement strand
GAAGCGAGATGTGGGGAGATGCGGGCCGGGTGCCTGGCCTGTTTATCTCCACCCACGACCTCCGCGCGCCTTCATGACGCTCGGAGGAGAGAAATAGTTCCTCCAGCTCTTGTTTTTAAAAAGTTTAAAAAACAAAGAACAAGTCCAAAATCATCAGAGATTTATTTTTAAGTCACTTTTGTCCTCGTCTAAAAATTAACCCAAAAGGGTCCAGATTTCCTACATTAGACAGAAATGTAAGTGCAGGGGGTGGGGGGGGAATTTTCACTTTAACTTTTTCAAAATGTCTCCAGACAAAATAAAAGGCATTTAATAACATAAAACGTGACCACTGGGAAACCGTATATTTAGCAGAAGCCCACCCTCACTTGTGTCCACGGCCCTCATCCAGAGCAAGACCACCTCCACTCAGGTGGGGGAGGGGGTGGGTTGGGGCGGGCCAGAGAAATCCACTCCCCTGAAACACAAGGTCGCTGCCAGAGCACAGAGTCCCCGGCTCCCCATGACAGGAAAACAGGAACAGACGATCCGAACAGCCGCTCTGAAAGCACAGCAAGAAAACCACCCCGGTTTATAAAAACACAGGCCGGGGGGCTGGGGGACAGCAGCTCAGAACCCCTGAGGAGACAGGCAGGGCCTCCCGGTGGCTCCTGGACCCCAGAGGACACAGAAGACCCCTCCCAGCTCAGTCCCAGGCCCTGAGGACTGAAGACGCCTTGCAGAGGTTACCAGCAAGGGCCCAGCCCGCCCAGCCTCCCCAGCACATCTCCCTGACCGCCCCCACGGGGCTTTCCTGAGGCTGCGAGAACAAATGACCACAAACTTGCTGCCTTACAACACACACCCGTCATCCCAAAGCTCCAGAGGTCGGAGGCCGGCACAGGTCCCCCAGGACTAAAGTCATTCTGGAGGGGACCCTGGGAGACCCATCTCCCGCTCACCCAGCTTGTCAGTAGAACTCAGTTTCAAGCGGTTGCAGGACCAAGGCCCTCATCTTCCTGCTGGTCGAGGGCAGAGGCGGACCCCAGTTCCTAGAGGCCCCCACGAGCCCTGCCTTGGGGCCCCCTCCTGCATCCTCAAAACCAGCAACCGCAGATGAGACAGAGCCACGTGCCCCATCTCCAAGGCCTTTAATAGCTGCTCAGACTACAGTGGGTCCCCCAGATGCTCCAGGACAGCTTCTCCATCTCAAGGGCAGCTGACAAGCGACCGAAATTCCACCTACGACCCTGATTCCCCTCTGCCACAGAACCGACGCTTCACAAGCTCTGGAGAGAACGTGGACATTTTGGTGGGGCGGGGGGGGATCATTCTGCCAACCACATGCCCCCCACTCAGGCCAGAACCCTGGGGGTCACCCCAACCCCCAGCACCCCGTCCATCAGGGACCCCTGCGAGGCCCGTCATAGCCTAGGCCCTGAGCCTGCTCTCGGGAGGACGATGGGGCCTCACCGCTCAGTGACGGGGACCAGGACCCAAGTCCTCCCCAGGCCCCACTCACCGCTCCTCACTTCCTCCGCCAAGTCTCCCTATAGGAATGCTCTGACCCTGACCCGCACCTCCAGGTGGCAGGCTGGCCCCTGCAGCCCTGGGTCCCTGCTTAGACAAGACCTCCTCTGGGGGACGTGGCATCCTGTGGGTGCAGTGCCCGCTGCCCTGCACCCGTCACCAGGCTGCGGCCGGGCGACCTGCAGACTGTGCATCTGGTGTTCAGCGGCCCTGCAGCCCACGTCCCTCTGCTCAGCGTGGTCCCTGGCACGTGGAAGATGCTCCCCGTGCTTTCTGAATGAGTTACCCACTCAATACTCCTCCCTGCAACTGCGGTGGCCAGTGGGGTGACAGTCAAGCCGGCTGGCCCGTTCACTCAGGGCCCCCTCGCGGCTCTGAGCACTGAAAGCTGACGGCCGCCAGAACCAGGACGCTGAACCGTCTTCTGGCCCGGCCCCACCAGAGCACCGCGGCCTTTCCACCCGCAGTGGGGACCCTGAGCACCAACCCCCCACTGACAGACGTTGCCCTGCACAGTCAGCAGAGCGCACGCCATGCAGCACGCGAGGGGGCCACGCCGAAGGGCGGCGTGTGTTCTCACACCTGCGTGCGACGGCCTTGTCATGGCATTTAACGTTAGTGTGGCAAGAACGCCAAGGCCAACAGCAGAAGCAGCGACCCCGCCCCTCCTAACTGGTCCCTGCTGCCGGCCTGGCCTCTCAGCCCCCAGTCCACCCACAACAGGGCACAGAGGCCAGGCCACGCCTCGGGCAGAGTCCTCCGAAGGCCGCTTGCTCAGAAGGAGAAACCGAGAGCCCCCGTCCTTGCCACAACCACAAGCCCCGCCTCCACACCTCATGCCCCATGACAGTCCCCCCGAGCCCCGCCCTCGGCAATGGTCACACACCCCCGCGCTTCCCCCTCAGACATCCAGGAGCGTTGCCCCCAAACCAGGGTCTCTGCACGTGCTCACCCCTCTGCCGGGACCACTCTCTCCTGGCCGCCACCCGGGCCTGTTCCCGCACCTGCTGCACACCTTGCTCAGATGTCACCTGCTCTAGGAGGGCTCGCCCGGCCCTCGTATAGTCCTGAGACCTCCCTGCCCCCCAACCGTCTGTCCCTCTTCCCTTTGTCTGGACTCCAGCCATCGCCCAACAGTGCTCCTTAAGGCATCACTCTCCGCCTCCCCCACTCCGCTGTGAGCGCACAGGTTCTGCTCTATTTTATTCACGGATGCATCTCTAGTACCTGGAACCGTGACTCGCACGTTAATATGGGTTAAATAAATATTTGCTGAATCAGTAAGTTATCAGGCTCTCAGAACGGGTCCAAGAGGCCCCTCTCCTCCTCATCTAAGAGATCGGGGCTCGGCCAAGCAAATATCCTCCTGGAGGTCACAGGCACTACGGTCGAGCGCAGGTCCTAGGTCACAGAGGAGGACACGGACGGCCCAGAGCAACAGGGCCAAGGCGCAGGTCAGAGAGGCGGCTGACACCCGGACCGCCCAGCCCCGAGTCAGCCGTCTTCCCATCCTTCATCCAGAAGAGAAGTTTCTAAGGAACCACCAGCCAAACACACAACCTAAGGCCCAGAGCCTGCACAGAAGAGGGGCATCTCCCAGCGAGACCGCGTACGCGGCGTAAGACCTCGGCCAAATCACAGGTTCTCTCCAGGCTCATCTAGGAAACAGTTCGCATCAACCACCGCTTAATGGATTTTGCAGTAACAATGCAGGGATGAGTACGGAACACTCCCTAAACTCGCGGAGCCCACTGGTGGTGGAGAAACCAAGCACTTCCAACACCACTGAGTGTGACGCACAGGGGGGTACTTCAGTCCAGAATCAGGCCTCACCGGGAGGCGCACTGGAAGTGAGTTGTTTAAAATCCTTAGAGAAAGCCAGGCAAAGGAGAGGGAAGGGAGGAAAAGAACATTCTGGTCAGCTACAAAGGCACAAAACTGAGAGGCATCACACAGCAGGTACAGCAAGGAACCCACAAGGCCCTCAGCTCCACTGAGGGCAAAGCTCAGAGCAGGGAGGGGCGGGAGACGCGGCTGATGAGTCGAGCGGGCTCGGGTCATAGAGGGCCTTGCGCGTCCTGCAAAAAACACCGAGGCTTCTCTGCACCGCATTTCTGGGAAAACCACCACGCCTACCTCAGCGAGGCCCAGAGTGTGCTTGGAGGACAGAGGGCCTTTTATAAATTCTAAAACACCAGCGAGGGACTCCCCGGGCGGTCCACCTTCCAGCACAGGGGATGCAAGCTGGATCCCTGGTCGGGGAACTAAGACCCCACATGCCTCTTGGCCAAAAAACATAAAACAGGAGCAATATTGTAACAAATTCAACAAAGACTTTTAAAAATGAAATAAACCACCAGGGAGACAAACGTGTGCAGGGTGGTAGGAAGAGGGCCTGATGAACATCAGCCACTACTGTCAAGGAACTGTTCATTGTAAAGGGCTGTGCCATACAAAGAGCCTTTAACCGCTCTGTATTTTGTGGTGGGTGTATTCTTCCACCTTCGGGTTGCTCTGGTTGGGGCCCACACTCAAAAAAAAAAGCTAATTACAGGACCCACTCACAAGAGCTGACGCAGCGGCTGGAATCGGCGGGGATCTGACCGCGCAGCGCTTGTGCAGCTGAAGCAGGTGCGCGGCCAGCAAGCCCCAAGGGAAGGCCACCTGCCGACGGGGAACGGGCACACCTCCGCAGCTCCTCCCGCCGCCGCCAGAGGCGAGGCCGCAGGAGGCAAGGGGCCCGCGGTGGCCATGCAGGCCTTCCCTCATGGGCCGGCCTCCGCGGTGCCCGCCACGGCGGGTCACAGATCCCACTCTGAGTCTGGAACAATCTCAGGGAGCTGCTCTCTACAGTGCCTCTGCACAGCACAGACTCAAAACCCCAGAACAGGCTGGGCGGTCTCTGGCGATGCAGGATTTCACAGAAGAAACCTGAGGACAGCAGCAAGCTCCCATGGCTGCCACAGCCAGGCACCCCAGACCCACTGGCTGGGCCCCAGGGACGTCCTGCCCCAGGGCTGGGCGCCAGAAGGCCAAAGTCGCGGTCCCGGTGGGGCCCCGGCCTCCCCCAAGGCTCTGGGAAAGGATCCCACCCTACCTCTTCCAGCATCTACTGGCTGCCAGGAATCCGCAGCTTCCCGGGTTAGTAAAGGCATCACTTCAATCTGCCTCCGCTGTCCGTGCCATCCTCCCTACATCTGTCTCTCTGGGTGCAAATTTCCCTCTTCCCCTAAGGACACCAGTCACTGGACTCGCACTCTCCCTAATCCAGAATGGCCTCATTTCTCATTTTAACTCAATTCCACCTGCAAATACCTTGTTTCCACATAAAGTCAGACTCACAGGTTCCAAAGACCTGAATTTTGGGAGGGACCCTATTGAACCCAAAGTAAAGTAAAAAAAAAAAAGTAAGTAAACTGAAGCTGCTCAGTCGTGTCCGACTCTTTGCGACCCCATGGACTGTAGCTTACCAGGCTCCTCCATCCATGGGATTTTCCAGGCAAGAGTACTGGAGTAGGTTGCCACTTCCTTCTCCAGAGGATTTTCCCAACCCAGGGATCGAACCCAGGTCTCCCACACTGTAGGCAGATGCTTTACCGTCTGAGCCACCAGGGAACTCCCCTTGAACCCAAGATAAGGACAAATACCCAAGAGACACAGTTATGGATCCAAAGGTTTATTCACCATTAGAACTAACACAGAAGCTCCACTACTCTCTTGCCTCAGGTGGTGGTGAAGAATCAGAATCCATTTAGACTGAGGAGGTACCAAAATCTCAGGACCTAAAAACAACACACAAAACTGTTCTGCCAGCGGCCCCTTTGCCCTGGAGTCAGGGCTCTAGAGCGTCTGGTCCTGTCACCACTACACCCGCCTCCTCTCTGACGTTTCAGAACTTTCACATCATCTTGGACCCTGACATGGGCTGTGATGATACCTCTGACTGTTCTTCAAGGACCATCCTATACAGTAAAACAGGGTCTTTGGCCAACTTTAGTGACCCCTGTCCAAAAATCGCTGTTCTGGGCATACAGTAACTCAGCTCCTGCTAACTGCCAGACCACTCTGAAAATTAAGCCTTTCTGATTGGGCACAGTGAATTTCAAAGTTTATAATTCTATCACTCAAACAATAGTGCTTACTATGCAGCCTTAAAAATAAACAGTGCTCATGCATGATTCTACTTGGAGTTAAGACCACAATTCTTCATCTTCAGTATCTGACAGTTTTAGTTTGCAAACAGGACCGTGTTTAGAAATCCTGTAGCTTGTTTCTCTCTAATCTACGTTCACCAGCAGTTGATTTCTTCCTAAGTATTTTCCGAGTGGTGTCTCCCTGTTTCCTTGGGGCCCTGGCTGGGCAGGGCCACACATCAATTACAGGAGGACTTTGGAGTAGTACAGCTTCCAAGGTGCACCCAGGTCACTGCTGGCACTTATTTCAAAAAAAAAAAAAAAATGTTTTTTTAATTTTCTTCCTGCTGTTGACTCAAGACAGGAGTTGGGTTTTGAGGCCAGGAAGTTGGGATGGTGGAAATTCACAGGGAGCCTCAAAGTACTCTTCCTAGCCCAGGGCAAAAGCAGCCAAACCCACAGGAGACTGGAAGGCCAGTCGAGTGGGTCCAGGCCACCACGCCCCCTGCAGAAGCTCACCCGCCCCGAGGGGACAGCCACCCGGCCACTTTCCGCGCTCCACCGACTCCTCGCGGCTCCAGGAGAGGGGGCTCCTACGTGCAGCCCCGGCGGCCAAAGAGTCTCCGCAGAAAACACCCTGGCGGTCTCAGGACAAACACCCTCCCCTCTGGCCTCGCTCCTACGTGCAGCCACGGCCACCTCCCAGACCCCACAGTCCGCGCCACCGGACACCCTGGGCAGTCCCCCCGGAACCCCGATCGCCTCTCCGCACCCCCGATTCCTCCCGCAGCCCCCGGGGAGCCGACGCGCCCCCTGACCTCTGACCCCGACCCGGGGCCCCGTCACACCCACCTGCCCGGGACCTTGCTGCTGCCACGCTTCCAGAACTGCTTCCTGGCCCCGTCGCTGGCCATGGCCCCTCCTCATCGCTCAGACCCACGGCCCCGACACCCCGAGGGCGGCCAGCCCTCCGCGGCGGCCCCTCCCTGTACCCCGTTTGGCGCCCCCCTCAGCGATCCCTGGGATTCCCCGAAAATGTACAGCCGAGAGGCTCTTCCGCCTCCCTCCGGAAGTTGTGCTTCCGCACGCCCGGAAGTCCCGCCCCCGTCCCCGGAGAGCGTGACGCATGACGCGAGCGCCCGACGTCACTACAAGGCGCCTCCGGGGGGCGGTGCCCTGGAGACTCTGGAGTTAGGCTGCCTGTTAGTCGCGATGTCTAGAGGCCCCGGGTTCTCCTGAGAGGCTCGCCGAGCGATGGTCCTCACCAGAGAGCGGAGCAACGTGGGGACCGAAGGCACCCGTCCGCGGTGGGTGGTCGAGGGTGTGACTGTCGCGCACCCTTGAGGGGGACCGGTAAACACCCGGTGGCTGACAAACTCTTGTAGGCAGGGCAGCTGGGCGAGAGCGTGGCGAGGGGCTTTGTGAGGGTCGGTGGGGGTGGGGCGGGGGTGGGCCGGGGCGAGTGAGGGGCTGGGGGGCTGGAGGCGCTGGGCCGGGGGCAGGATGGCCCGAGGAGGGGCGGGGGGTTGGGCCAGGCTTCCCGCGTAAGAGCTGCCCCTGAAGCAGGAAGATGCCCCCACCTCAGCCCTGACAACGGGCAGGTGAAATATTCTCGGAGTTTCAGAGACTTAGTTCAGTCCAGTCGCGTCCAACTCTTCGCGACCCCATGGACCGCACCACGCCAGGCCTCCCTGTCCATCACCAGCTCCCGGAGCCTGCTCAAACTCACGTCATCGAGTCGGTGATGCCATCCAACCATCTCATCCTCTGTCGTCCCCTTCTCCTCCCGCCTTCAGTCTTTCCCAGCATCAGGGTCTTTTCAAACGAGTCAGTTCTTTGCATCAGGTGGCCAAAGGATTGGAGTTGCAGCTTCAGCATCAGCCCTTACAATGAATATTCAGGGCTTAGTACAAAGGAAGCAATGGAGATATTAATGTCTATGTTGGTTACACGTTGAAGTAATATTTTTGTGTGTGTGTCGGATTCAGTAAAATGTATTGCTGAAATTTTCACATTCCTTTTTCCTTTTTTTTTGTTTTTAAACGTGGCTAACAGAGCATTTGAAATCACCCATGTGGATGGCATTGTTATCTCTATCGGCCTGTAGACCTAGCCTGAGAGGTCAGGGACTGGTATTTCCGATTGCAGCTGTGGCATGGCTTTGAGGACCCCTTTGGCAGACCTCTGCCAGTTCTCGATTATGTTCTGATTCACATTTTCCTCGCTTACTGATAAGTAACCTTGATTTAGTACTTGTGCAGAGGACACTGTTAGGTACTATATGTGTATTATCTCGATCATATGGCAACCAGTGCCTCAGGAAAGGCCACCCTGGCCCGCAGAGCAGAATGGCCCTCTCAGATCCCTTGTGACACCCGAGTCTCCTATCCTGTCTTGCAGTAGCAAGGCTTCCCACTGCCCTCGTCCCCACCCTGCAAGTTTCCTGGGTGCGTGTTGAGTCTGTGTCCCTTCACACGGAGCTTGTAAGTTCCTGCCCGTCTTCTTCTGGTAGAGCGAAGCAGTAAGCTCTCTAAACGTTTGTTAAAGGGTGACAACCATGCGAACTCTCCAGGGATCCCCTTCTGTCACAGCCATAGCATCTCCCTGAGGCAGTGGCAGTGAGTCCTTGGGGAGCCCCTGCTGACAACGTCCATAGACCCTCAGAGCCCCTCTGCTGCAGAGCCTTGGGAACTCCCCCCGCCCCATCCTGTGCACGCATGGCCTCAGAATCTCCGGAGAGCTCCTGATAAAGCCTTGCAGATGCGGAGGGACCCCTTCCTGGACAAAGCCTCCTGGGACCCTCGCCTAGCAGGGCTCAGGAAGGCCCCAGGGATCTCTTCCAGCCCCAGAGCCTACCCAGAGATCTTTCTCAGAGCTCAGCTCCTTGTCAGGACCCCCTATCGACAGGATTTTCTCCAACTCAGTGTAGCTTACTGCACAAATCAACGATCGGGGTGGCAGCAGAACTAAGATACTGGCGTTTAAAAAGGGAAACCAGCCAGCACCTGGTTGGATGTAACTAGGACATTCTGGGTTTGGTCGCTCCTCGTAACTTCCCTCATGCTTCCCTGTCTGCTGTGTGTTCGGAGAGGAAGGTACAGGGAGAAACAGGTTGCCTTGAAGGCTTCAGGACCGTCTGAGCAAAGCATTACTGTTACTAGGGCCGCCAACGGACGCAGGGCAAGCCAGGTTTGTGGTTGCTTTACGAGGCGTTGGGTTTGAGGTTGAGATCTGAGGCCTCAGCCAAGCAGCTGGTGAGAGGACCTGCTCATCTCCACACGAGGAGATGGGGTTACCCAGGGGAGGATGGGCCAGGGTGAAGTCCCAGGACTGGTGGTCAGACATAGATCAGCATCAAGAGCAGCATAATTGAAAAGCGAAGTCAGAATAGAGGTGATCTCCAGAAATGGGTTCAGACAGGGGCCGTGGTAGCGATGGATGTACGAGGAGTATCTGGAAGAAGGCCAGATGGGGAAGGCGGAGGCAAGGAAGGGGACCCATGCAGGCAGCACCCAGGACAGCCAGACGAGCGCAGAGTGAATGAGTGAGCCTTTGTTCGTCTCAGCAGCAAACATAAGACGCCTCCTCTCTCTGAGGTTTAGGCAAACAAAGTTAAAGCCAGGGACATAGAATTTCACACTTAACAGATGGCGAAGTATTTAAAAATCTGTCACAGCCAAAATC
>NW_011476462.1:12364-17018 GCF_000754665.1 Bison bison bison | reverse complement strand
TTATGAGCAGCACATAAATCAGAATGCACTGATTCACTGCTGGGGGGAGCACAGATTCATTTGATAATTCTGACAGCCATTCGCCAACGTGTAGGAGTTGCAGGTGGACATATCCTGCAAGCCAGGTGTGTACCCTGGAGCGACTCACCTGTGTTCAAAGGCAGGCCTGTTCATTACCACGTTGCTGCTGGGAAAATGATCAATCACACACAGTCATCCAAAGAATGCTCCGTGATAGTAAAAATGAAAAATTACTTATATCAACATAAATGGATCTCACAAGCAATGTTGAGTGAAGAAAAGTTGAAAATGCATGTGGTATGATACCATTTCATTGCCTTTTTTTCTTTTCCTGCAAGTAAAACCGTGCTAAAAGTGTAGTCGCCTGTAGGTGTTGGTGGGGACTTTGATCATTGAGGAATTTATAGAGGCTTCCTTGTTTTATGGGCTTCCCTTGTGGCTCAGCTGATAAAGAATCTGCCTGCAATGTGTGAGATCTGGGTTTGATCCTTGGGCAGGGAAGATCCCCTGGAGCAGGGAAAGGCTACCCACTCCAGTATTCTGGCCTAGCACCGTACATGGGTCACAAACGGTCAGAAATGACTGGGCGACTTCTCACTTCACTAGGGCTTCCTAGGTGGCGCTAGTGGTAAAGATCCCACCTGCAATGCTGGAGACAGAAGAAACGTGGGTTTGATCCCTGGGTTGGGAAGATCCCCTGGAGGAGGAAGTGGCAACCCACTCCAGTGTTCTTCCCTGGAGAATCCTATGGACAGAGGAGCCTGGCGGCTACAGTCCGTGGGGTCACAAAGAGTCAGACACGACTGAGCACGCAGTGCAGCCCAGCTGACGTACAGCCGCCTCGTTTTATGCTTCGTTTCTTAAGGCAGGTGGACTGTGTTCGGTTGCTTGTTTTATTCTTTACGGCTTTTTGCATGTGTAAGTTTCTCACAGAGCATAAAAATGCAACGACAGACATCTCACTCTGTCACGCACTGAGCCACCTCAGACACTTTCTTGGAGAAGGCAAGTGTAAAGAACACAACAATGAAGGAACGGCACTCACTGAGGCCTGAGGAGCCGGGGCCACTGACGGAGCTGTGGTCGCTGTCTCAGGTTGAGTAGGTGCGACGGGACAAAATGCAAGGAGCCTGGTAGATTCCAGGCCGAGGGAGCATCGTTGCTGAAGCCAGAGGAAGCTGCGTAATGCACAACGGGTGGGGGTTGGGGCATAGCTAAATGTGTGACGCAGGTTGGGTTCCCCAGCAAGCAGGTGGTGAGACGTATTTGCATGCAGGTGGCTTGTCGGGGAGAAGCTGAACTGGGAGGGGCTGCAGTGGTGCCGCGGGCCAACCCCAAAGGAAGGCCCCCGGAGATGTCTGAATTGAGAGGAGCAGGTGGAGCCTTGCTGAGAGGGGGCTGTCCCCAGATGCCTTCTGCCGAGGGCAGTTCCCAAGGAGGGTCTTAGTTCCCGGCCATCAGCACCCAACGCTGCCCCTGACCGAGGAGAGGGAGAGCCCGGGTCCTCGGGGAATCTGGGCGCTGTGATGCTCTTTGCACACAAAGCTCACCCTTTGCACCGCTCAGATCTGCTAGCCTCACAGAAGTTCACCATTTAGGAAGAAGTCTCCAGGATTCCAGTTTGTCCCTTTTCTGGAAAAGCTTCCAAGAGGAAGGTTGACTCGATCCTCGAGCCACGGCAGCCACTCGTCCTGTCCCTCCAAGTTCCCTGCTGTAGACTTCACCCTCCCCCAGAAGCACCTCTGCTGATCTAGGTCAACCACCTGTTGGCATGACCAGCTCTCACCCTGCAGGCTTCATTCAGAGCCACTGGTGGCTGAGGGCGCCCTTTCAGGCCACGGCTACTCCATTTGCCCACCTGCCGTTAAAGGCAGAGAGACACCCCAGTGGTCCCTGTAGGTGCCAAACGCGTCCTCGCTGCCCCCGACACATGGGAGCATCCCTCCCTCCCCCAGTGGTCTGGGGGAGACCCCTTTCCTTGCCTGCTCGTTTCTGGCACAACATGCCCAGAGTGAGCGGGCAGCAGACGCAGCTGGAATTGCAGTGAGACTCTGCCTGTGTCTTTCTCTGGAAGCGTTCCCACTCTGGAATCCAGGCCATTTCACGGGTCAGAGCTCCCACGAAGAGTGGACACCACACTCCGAAGGCCGGCACCCAGGGCTTCGTTCTCCATCAGGACACAGCCCCTGGGTGGTGGGAACATGTTGTAGGACCAGAGGTCTGGTGGCCATGGGCTCACTTCCACCCTCTTCTTGGCTGTGAAGTGGGATCCCTGGGCCAGTGAAAGGCTGCGCAGGGTCTCCCATGGATGCATCAAACACTCGGAGACCCACACGTGGGAGATGCGTGCAGATCACACACAAAGACCAGACTTGAAGATGCCCTGAGCAGACAAAACCAGCTTAGTCACACACGCAAAGCTTAATTTAGCTGATTTTCCCAGATGGGCAAGGCTAATGTGACCCCGGTCACTTGTTGCTTACTCATCTGAGAATTAAAAGCAAAACTTAAACTGTTCCCCAAAATTGAGATGAGGTAACCACAGGAGACATGAATTCAATCCCTGGGTCAGAAAGATCCCCTGGAGGAGGAAACGGCAACCCACTCCAGTATTCTTGCCTGGAAAACCCCATGGACATAGGGGCCTGGCGGGCTACAGTCTGTGGGGTTGCAAAGAGTCACACACGACTGAGAAACTAAACAACAAACCACTAACCAATTCCCTTTCATTTAACAAAATTGTAACCAAGCACCGTGAAGGATAAACGGTCGCCGCCCCTGCGACGGGTGAGCCGCTTCGTGGGGCAGCTGTGCGCCTCCCGCCACGGGGTCACCATGCTCCTCTGCTGGCCCGCGTGGATCAGCTGCCTCCCCCAAACCAGTCCTGAGGCCTGGAAATGCCACACCAGCCTGTTCAGTGAGTGTGACCCTAGGTAGCTGGCCAGGGCGAGCAGGAACCTCAACACCTCCCCTCCACCAGCGCACCTCTGGCAGGGGCCATCTGACAAAAACCGATCTGACAACCTAAATATGCTCCACTGTTTAACAGTATTTTTTAATTGGACAAAACGTATGCCATGTCTGACACGGTGTTAAAACGTGCTGACACGGTGCTACATCTTATAAATGAGGAAGTCAAAGACCCCAGGAGGAGACAGTCTGATTTTATAATTAAGTATGTTTTCAATATATACAGCAAAGGGCACATTCAAAGAGGGAATACAAATGCTAAGTGAACAAATGAAAACAGGGCTTTTCAGCAAGTTTTTAAATAAAAAAATAAATACCGCTAATCAACAGGCCACCAAAGATGGACGAGAACAATGTCGGTAACCGCGTCAGGAAGAGCTGTTGGTGGAGTGTGCATAGGTGTCCCGCCGGTGAAGTACAGTTTGATAAGATGAAGGGAAAGCCCAGTGATGACGCACAGGCTGTGATGCTCTGGCTGCTCTCCTGGGGATTTATCCAAAGGGAATAGCTGGACAAACGAGTGAAGACTTATACAGGCTCTCTGTTAATTATCGAAAACGGTGAAAAGCTGGAAACGATCTAAATGCCCCGCTCCAAATGAAATGGGTCAAATGAATTATGAGACAACCAGTGTGACCCTGCAACCTTTAAAAATCTATCTTCATCTCTTTTTTTAACAAGGTTGACAATTTATTGTTAAGTGTAAGAGGCAGGTTACAACATCTATTGGGAGTTTAGTGTGTAGACCCAGAAGGAAAATTCTAGGTCACTGAGTCAGCTAAGGTGCTTCCAGATCAAGAAAACATAATTCAGCTGATGGAAATGCTAAAGAGGATTGAAAGGCTTTTGACACCATGCAATCCAGGCTGCAGATCCGTTTCTCTGCGGTGGTCTGGATCCTGTCCCCACTCTGTGGGCAGCCTTGGGTCTCAGGCTGACTTCCCTCATCGTCGCAACTTGGCTGCCAGCAGCTGGCACGGCTACAGGCACCCTTGTTCACAGCCAGGGAAGTGAGAGCTCTGCCCCGCCCAGTTGAGACTTGGGTGCCTGCTCTCCTGTAAGCAAGCGCTTTGTAAAGGCGGGTGGCCTCACTCTGCTTAGGCCAGTCAGGGCCCATCCCTGGAGCAAGGCTTGTGGTCAGCCACCCCCAAACTCCGTGACCATTACAGAGCGGGGCATGGATGGGGTGGGTGACCACATGACATCCACTGCAGGAAGGCCCCCAAAATGCTACTAGGGTTGCCCTGAGTAGAGGGACGACAAAGAGTTGTTTGTTTGGAAATATTCTGTATTTTAAGAGACTCAGAAATATCTTTCAGAGAGGCTCGCCTTTCCGTGAATTTCTCACCCAACTTTACGCCAAGAAAACTCCCTCCTACATGGTTCTGCTGCTGCTGCTGCTAAGTCGCTTCAGTCGTGTCCAACTCTGTGTGACCCCATAGACAGCAGCCCACCAGGCTCCCCCATCCCTGGGATTCTCCAGGCAAGAACACTGGAGTGGGTTGCCATTTCCTTCTCCAATGCGTGAAAGTGAAAGTGAAGTCGCTCAGTCGTGTCCAACTCTTCGAGACCCCATGGACTGCAGCCTACCAGGCTCCTCTGTCCATGGGATTTTCCAGGTAAGAGTACTGGAGTGGGGTGCCATCTCCTTCTCCACCTACCT
>NW_011476462.1:10977-11861 GCF_000754665.1 Bison bison bison | reverse complement strand
GGTTGGGGGCCGTCTTCTCTGCTGTGCGGAGGGTGGGCCGGGAGGTCAAAAGACAGAAAAACAGCGACGACAGCTTTCAACACCCTGGGTCCGGAGGTCACAGAGCCCCTGCTCTCCCCCGGCGCTGCACGGGCGCCCGCCACGCCTGCAGCGGCGGCCCTGGGAACAGCGACCGCCCGGCTCAGAGGAGAGCGTGACGCTGTCCTGGACGGTCTCAGAGCCTGGGACGTGTCGGACTTAGTTCCGGGAGCCACAGCCACAGTGACGCAGTGGGTGTGGGGGCGGAGAGAGCCAAACCTCCCTGTCCGTTTCTCTTGTAGCTGAAAAAAAAAAAAGCAGATTGAATCTTACTAATATTTAGCATAAAGGTCCGTGCATCACACATCGTGTGTGTGCTCAGTCATGTCCGACTCTTTGTAGCCTCCTGGACTGGAGCCCACCAGGCCCCTCTGTCC
Organism: Bison bison bison; assembly: GCF_000754665.1. Classification (NCBI taxonomy): domain Eukaryota; kingdom Metazoa; phylum Chordata; class Mammalia; order Artiodactyla; family Bovidae; genus Bison; species Bison bison. The sequence goes on along the minus strand of NW_011476462.1, from coordinate 11,406 downwards.
ATAGGCTTTTCCAGGCAAGAATACAGGAGTGGGTTGCCATTTCCTCCTCCAGGGGATCTTCCTGATCCAGGGATTGAACCCACATGTCTTATGTTTCCTGCATTGGCAGATGGGCTCTTTACCAGTAGCGCCACCTGGGAAGCCCTGGCATGTGAACTAATAGAGGTCCATGCATAGGTGTTTATAAATCAGCATGCACGTACTGGGATTTCTGTTCTTTTTTTTTTATAAACTGATAGGGAAAATGAAGTAGGAAGACCCCTGCTATAAACTGCTCTTTATTTCTACATAATGTTTTCTAGCCAAAAACAGGTATCTGCAAAATGCCTCGTCTGCCTCCTGCCTGCTGTGTCCTCTCTGGCCAACGGCAGTGCTCCAGCTCACACCGGGTTCAGTTCAGTCGCTCAGTGATGTCCGATTCTTTGATAC
>NW_011476462.1:6856-10086 GCF_000754665.1 Bison bison bison | reverse complement strand
ACAAGTCCCGAGGCCCAGGGATGTGTTGTGGGGTCTGCACCGGCCATTCCTCGTCATCTGCCCGCTTTCTGGACGACCAGAGGACAGGGGCTGCCCAGCCAGCTCCCACTGGGACATCGCAGGGGGCGGGGACCAGCCCTTCTGGGGCAGGGGACTCCGCAGTGATGGATCTGAAGGCAGCCCCAGGGCACGGCTGCTGTGAAGTGACCCGAGGGCACCCTCCAAGGGCCTTCTGCCCACTTCAGCCCCTCCTTCACCGCATAGCCCAAGGCAGACTGGACCTTGGCTGGAGGAGAGGAGCCCCGGGGCCAGCCCAGGCAGCCTCGGTGCAGGAATCCTGGGGCACCTCCTCGAGCGGAGCGGGCTGGGGCCTTCCCCTCTCTCCTTATTTCCACGCCCCTCCCCGCCCCACCAGGGCCCCCAGCCCACACATGCTTCCCCCACCCCAGAAGCACGGAGCCTCAGCTGGAGGCCCAGCTCCTCCCTGCAGCACCTTCCAGCCATCTCTAGATGGCGCAGAGTGAAGCCAAGATTCGGGCCACCGGGCAGGCGGGGCATGAGGCAGGTGGAATCAACAAGCCCCGGAGGCTGCTTGGGGTGCGGCCTGGTGGGCAGGAACGCACCCTGTGTTTGAAGTGGGACGCTGCCCTGGCCAAAGCCCTCCAGGCACCCCCAAGTCCAGTGGCCTGCTCTGCGCCCCTGAGCCCAAGACTGCACACACTCCTGCCCTGGCCTTGAACATCAGGCCGTGTGCAGGGGGCGGGTGGCCAACAGGGCAGGAGCCCAGGCCTGCGAAGGCAGACAGAGAGGGGACTCTGGCCAGAGTCCGCGAGGCCAGGCGCCCTCTCAACTGGTGGGCCTGGCAGCTCCCAGAGACCCCAGGTGCTGCCTGCAGAGGCTCCTCTGTGCCCCCTGGGCTCGAATTTGTGAGTCCGTGAGGCGGGTGTCTCTGCACACCAGCTCCCATTCCTCCCGCGTCACTCTGGCTGAGGGATCTTGAAGGCTTTCTGGTAGGACCCCCGTTCCGGGTGGGCTGCGTAAGGCTTGGAAGCCTGTCATCTCTTTCTGGACCCTCACCCCAGCTCGGCTGGTGGATCTTGGCCGTGGCCGGATCTGCTCGAAGGCAGAGCTCTTGCTCCCTGGTCAGGCCGCAGAGTTTATCATTATCAGTTGAGTCTAGGAGAAGCTTCTCCACTGGGGCAGGACGTGCTGGTGGGACAGGGGGATGCCTGAGCAAGTCCCAGGCCTCTCTGGCCTCACCTTCCCCATCTGTAAAATGGGGTCATAATCACCACCCTGCATGTCTCCCTGGGTTCTTCTCAAGATCAAAGGAAGAGGGAAGGAGCCGGAGGGAAGAGGGGGAAGGCGCGGGGGGGTGGAATGGGGGTGGAGTGAAGGAGGGCTGGGAGCAGCGGGAGGAGGCGTCCTGCTGGGTACTGGTTCCCAGCCTCCCAGCCCCACTGCTCTGGGCTTTCAGCCAAGGCCAGCACGGTGGAGCCTGGCGGGGTGCAGCCCTCCCCCGCCCGGCCCACTCCCCTGCTTCCTCATTTCCTCGGTCAACGCTGTCAGCCACTGACCCCAGACGCTCCTCCATGGCTGCCCGCCTCAGCCACACCCAGAGTCCCCCAGCTAGGCGTCCAGCCCGTGGCCTGTGGGAGCCCCGACGGGTCTGAGTCACCGCACCCACAGAACGGAGGAGGAATCCAAGCGTTCAGAAGCTGCGAGAGAGGCGTGCTTCCCCCAACTGAGGAATCCGAGCTTCCTCACGTTAACCACCCATGGAGGCGGCACCTGCCTCCCCAGCCCTGGCCCTGGGCCCTGGAAGGGACCGAGGGACCCAGCTCCCAGCAGGTGCCCAGAGCTCCCCTCGCCGCTCTCCTCTCATCTCCTGGGCGCTCCCGAGTCTCCGTGTGCGGCCAAGCCTGTACCACCTGGCCAAGCCCCTGTCCCTCCCTGGGCCTCCCCTTCCCCATCTGTAAAATGGGCCGGACGCCCGCACAGGTTCCTGAACAGATCAAAGGAAGCAACACCTGAGAAATTGCCTTAATGAGACACAAGCATCCCCCAACATCAGGGATTCTCATCAATTTGGGGACCTGGGGGAGGTGGGCTCTAGCACTTAGGAGGTGCTCTATGAACACCAGAGAAGTCAGCTTACACAACCCTGAGGCCCTCGCTTCTCAACTGCAACCAGAATGACTGTCCCTGAGCAGGCCAGGCTCTCCGGGAATTACTGCCCCGCCTGCTGGGTGGGGCTTGGTGGGGGGTGGGGCGGCAGTTGTGATGGGGGCGGAACTCAGCTAGCCCAGACTTGCAGGCCACTCCCCCCCGTGGGAGAGGGGCCCCCTGGAAAGGGCCCTCCTTTACACGTCTTCCTGTGGATCCGAATTCGCGCTGTGACGCGTGGTAGTACCCGCTTCAGCCTGTTTCCTTGTTGGAAGAGGAAGAGGGTAGTGAAGGGGTGGATTTTCTGCAAAAGTGCGAGCCGGAGACAAAGCCAGCTCTGTGCACCTGGACTCCACGCTTCCCCGTGCACCCCGCCCAGGGAGGGCACGGAGCACAGAGGGCAGAGATGACGGCAGATGATGGGCCCGGCGCCCGGGGCCAGGAACGCTCCTGGGAGCCATGGACTGTCAGAGCCGGGGGTGGGGGCGCCTCAGAGTCCTCACTCTGCGCCCCCACTTTGTGGATGGGCGACTGGGGGCCCAGAAACCAGCGCCACGCCTCAGTCTGAGCTGGACTCCGCCCCAGCATCTCTGACGGCCCCACTCGAGCTCTCTCTGCTGCCCCTCCTCCACTCAGGAGGAGCAGTGGGGGAGTATGGACAGGGACGGGGTGGGGGGCTGGAGCAACATGGCAATGGCCCTGGGTCCCCTGGCTGGCCAGCAGAGCAGCTTGGAGCACAGCAGGTCCTCAGCCGCTAGCCAGGGGTGTCTGCCCACACCAACTGCCATGGGTCCCCACGAGGTTGGAGTTCCGACAGTCGGAAAGGCAGGAACTGGCTCCCGGCAGCAGCGACCCTGTGCCAGCTGTGTGCAAGGCCCCGTCCAGGCATCTGCTTCTCAGCCAGCCTCTAGGGCAGGGCGGCGAGCAGGGGCCCCCAGGGCCCAGGTGCAGAGCGTGTGCAGAGCCCGGATCCCAGACTCTGGACAGGACAGGGCGAGGCAGGATTCACCTCATCCCCCCAGCAGACTCAGCCGGAGAGTGCGGAACGAACGTCAAAATCCCCC
>NW_011476462.1:5364-6350 GCF_000754665.1 Bison bison bison | reverse complement strand
GTCCTCGGGCAGGCGGCCGTGCATTTGCTGCGGCGTCTGTCCTCGGGCAGGCGGCCGTGCATTTGCTGCGGCGTCTGTCCTCGGGCAGGCGGCCGTGCATTTGCTGCGGCGTCTGTCCTCGGGCAGGCGGCCGTGCATTTGCTGGCCCCGGTGCACGAGCGGCTGCTAGTTGGCCCTGCGGTCCTATTTCTGCTCCAGCCCTAGTGAGGTGACCCGACCGGGCTGCCTGCGGGGATCCCAGCTGGCGAGCTCGGTGGCCTGGGGCCCGGCTACACGTCCCTGGACTGGGGCTGCCCAGGTGGCCGCCCGCCCAGAAAGGAGAGATTCGCCCGGACGTGGGGCTTCAAGGGCCAAAACCAGGGCGTCGCAGGCCAGCTGGGGGGCGGGGGGTGGGTCCCCAGGAACAGAGGATTCTGGGGGCCTGCTCCATGGGGCGAGTTCCTGGCTGACCTGGGGGTGGACTGCTCAGAGTGGAGACAGGCAGGGGGCCCCTGGAAGCCATGAAGCCCACTCCTCTCAGCCTCACAGCTCACAACCAGGGCCAGCCGCTCACAGCAGAGCCAGGGCAGGCACTCCCCTCCCACCCCCGACCTCCAGCTTGCTGCGGAGCCAGGCTGGGGCCTCCCGAGTGTGTGACGGCCCAGGGCACAGGCATCAGCAGTGACGACGTTCAGAAGAGGTTCCTGAAGGTGTCTCCCAGGGCCACCTTGGGCTCCTCATCGCCTGCCCTGAAGCCGGGCTCACAAACCCAGGGCCTCACCAACCCGCCTCGAAGTGACATCTGCTGGGTGCCCGTGCTGGGCCTGACACTCCGCACCTCCTCTTACTATCTTACCAACCTGGAGTCCTTACGATGCTCCACCTGCTCTGGTTATGAAATTGTCTGAACCTCACTGCATCCCAGGAGGTGGGCGTTAGGGCTGCAGAGGAGGAAACCAAAGCCCTGAGAGGAGTGCTTTGTCTAAGGCAGCGCTCTCTACGGAGGT
>NW_011476462.1:2124-5264 GCF_000754665.1 Bison bison bison | reverse complement strand
CAGCAATGTCTGGACATCCTTGATTGTCACACCCGGGGGGCTCCTGGGCTCGGGCGGGCAGACGCCAGAGATGCTGAACGTGCTACAGTGCACAGGGCGGCCCCATGGCGGAGAATGTCCCTCAGTGACCCGCCCAGCGTCAGTGCCAAGGTGCAGAAACCCACCCAGGCTTCCTAGCTCCTCCGGGGCAGAGTGGCGGATCTGAGCTCCCAGCCACTTCACTCTCATCACCCTGGAGACACGTGTGTGCAAATGTCAGAGCAAGCAGGTGGCGCTGGGGCTCCATGAGGCCAGTCCACCCTTTGCGGAGTCCCCTCCTCTCCCACCTCTGGTCAGGCCATCTCAGTTTCCTTCAGGGGCTCCTCTCCAAAGCCCCCCTCAAATGTGCTCGGTGACCACACAAGTCCTCACCCAGCAGGGAGCCTTCTGAGAGGGGAAGAGGCGCCTGCTGCAATGCGGGCTGCAGTCGGGGTACCCTAGGATTGTCCCCAGTCCTACTCCTGGCCCCCACTCTTGCTCAGGCAGGACCCACTCCCATCTGTTCACGAGGAGTCTGGACATGACCTCCAGCCCGGACCCATGCACACCGCCGCCTGCCAAAGCCCCACAGGGGTCGCCGTGTCCAGACTGCTCCTCCTGTGTCTCCCCACCCACGGGACAGGCGCCCGGCCACCCAGACACAGGGTGCAGTCAGCCCAGATCCTCTGCTCTCTGTCTCCGCCCCTGCATCCCAGCAATCACCGTGTCTGTCCTTTCTGTCTTTTGACAACCTTGACCTGAATCCACCTGTCTCCACCTCTGCTGCCGCCCTGGGGACACCCTACTCGCCTGTATGGACAGCTGTAGGAGGAATCAGCTCTAATTTTGTCAAGCATGCACAGCGTAACAGTCACCATTTTAACCACTTAAAAGTATACGATTCAGGGACTTCCCTGGCAGTCCAGTGGTTCACACTCCTAAAGGAGGGGGAAAGGTTCAACCCCGGGTCAGAGAACTAAGATGCCATGTGCCACACAACATGGCCAAAAAAAAAAACTAGTGTACAATTCAGTGACATTTAGGACATTCACAGTGTTGGGCAACTCTCACCTCTATCTAGTCCCAGAGCATTTTCCCCAAAAGAAAGCTGAACCCAGCAGCGATGACTCCCCATCCTCCCTTCCTCAGCCCCCGTTAACCACTGATCCATTTCCGTTTCTCTGGATTTGCCTTCTGGACATTTCATGTCAGTGGGTCACCCAACATGCTGTCCTTGGTGTCTGGCTTTTTTCACTTAGCATGTTTTCAAAGGGCATCCGTGTTGTATCCGTGTCTCATTCTTTTTATGGCTGAGTGGTGTTCCATTTAATGGATATGCCACTTCTGTGTATCCATTTACCTACTGATGTACCTTTGGGTTATTTCCAACTTTTGGCTGCTGTGATTGAGTGTGCAATATCTGTCTGAGTCCCAGCTATTCATCTGGCTGGCCCCGGCCCTCAGTTGCAGCACAGAGTCTTTAGTTGTACATGCAGGCTCGTAGTCATGGCATGTGGGACCTACTTCCTTCTCATTGTCATTGTTCAAGTGCTGAGTCATGTCCAGCTCTTTGCGACCCCATGGACTGCAGCACGCCAGGATCCTCTCTCCTCCAGCATCTCCCGGAGGTTGCTCAAATTCATGTCCATTGAGTCAGTGATACTATTCAACCATCTCATCCTCTGTTGTCCCCTTCTCCTCCTGCCCTCAATCTTTCCCAGCATCAGGCAGGATCTTTGCCAATGAGTCAGCTCTTCCCATCACGTGTCCAAAGTACTGGAGCTTCAGCTTCAGCATCAGTCCTTCCAGTGATTATTCAGGATTGATTTACTTCAGTTCAGTTCAGTTCAGTCGCTCAGTCATGGCTGACTGCCGGGGTCCAGCCCCGGTGGATCCAGGGAATTCGAAGCGGGGACGGCGTCGGCGAGGATCAGGAAACAACTGCTTAATTAAACGTTAATTAAGGATATAAAGAGTGGTGAAATAAGGATAGCTCAGCGAAGAAATTCAGTGAAGAAAAGAGGCCGAATAATTCAGCCAGAAGGTAAGAGAAAGAACGACACGGTGAGACCAAGTTTCGGTTAACAAGGCCCACACTTTATTTTCCAAAGTAGTTTTTATACCTTAAGTTATGCATAGAGGATAATGGGGGAAGGGATAGAGTCATGCAGCAAGCCAGGCTTTCTTCCTGCAAACTTATCATATGCAAAAGCTTAGGTGATTTGCATCATCTTCTGGCCCGGAGGCCTGTTAACATTTTAAGACCCTTTCTTCAGAAAACTTATTTTTCTCTAAAGGTGATTAGTCAGGTGCCACCCTCCAAAAGCATTAAAGTTGCATTCCTATAGGGCAAAGGTGTGCTGGGCTACAACAAGAAAAAGAATTAACTCAAGGGTCCAAGATTACAAACACTAAAGCTACTACTTACACCACTTATATTAATCAATACACTGCCAGGGACACAGCAGGTAAGCGATATGGAAACTTAGCAGCAAACATTGGCCCAACAAGTGAAAAACCCTTTACCAGTACGATTTCTAATCAATCTTTTAACTACTCAAAGGAATCTGTGTTTAGACAGTTTAGAACATCTCCAGCCTCTCACAGTTGGGAGGCTCTGAGCAATCACATGTGGCCGGAAAAACCTATTCAGGCAGGCTAGACAACTTCCAAAGGAGTTTGTAGGTTGAAACACTATCACACCCAGGAATTTTATTAACTGGGGCTGTAAGTTAACTCTTTTTTTCAGAGAGAGGTAGTGGGGGACAGCCCCCCGTAAAGTCAGAGGTGTAGGTGAGAGCACAAAGCAGAAAGTAGGCAGACTCTGGTTTTGGGGGTAGATGCTCGAGAATTTCCAGGGGGACTCCTGAGGCTCGATCCCGACTTTGCGTATGCCGAGCCTCCTTCCTCATGACCTTTGCCAGGGGCGGAGCTCCTGCTCCTTGCAGCTGACTCTTTGCGACCCCATGAATCGCAGCACGCCAGGCCTCCCTGTCCATCACCAACTCCCGGAGTTCACTCAGACTCATGTCCATTGAGTCAGTGATGCCATCCAGCCATCTCATCCTCTGTTGTCCCCTTCCCCTCCTGCCCCCAATCCCTCCCAGCATCAGAGTCTTTTC
>NW_011476462.1:0-2024 GCF_000754665.1 Bison bison bison | reverse complement strand
AGAGTCTTTTCCAATGAGTCAGTTCTTCGCATCTGGTGGCCAAAGTATTGGAGTTTCAGCTTCAGCATCAGTCCTAACAATGAATATGCAGGACTGATCTCCTATAGGATGGACTGGTTGGATCTCCTTGCAGTCCAAGGGACTCTCAAGAGTCTCCTCCAACACCACAGTTCAAAAGCATCAATTCTCCGGTGCTCAGCTTTCTGTATGATCCAATTCTCACATCCGTACATGACTACTGGAAAAACCATAGCTTTGAACTCATCACACTGATTAGCAAATTGTGGTGGTCAAGATAGGATTTATATCCCCACCACAAGGAAGAAAACTAAGGCTCTAGCAACGCAGAGCACACTTTAGTATAGTTAATCAGAGTGGAGTTGGGTTTGGTCTTGAGCCTGGAGCCAGGGTTCGGGACAGGATTAGGGAAGAGGGTAATATCATAGATAATTTTATGTGACAACTTGACTGAGTCATATGCTATCCAGACAACTGCTCAAACCTTATTCAGGGTACTTCTGTGAGGATGACTTTGGATGAGATTAACAACTAAATCACTGGACTAAGTGAAGCAAATCGCCCTCCCTCATGTAGGTGGGCCTCACCGCATCAGCTGAAGATCTGAATAGAATGAAAAGGCAGACCCTCCTCCAAGTAAAAGAAAATCCTTCCTGCCTGCAGTCATAGAACTAGGGCGTCAGCTCTTTGCCTATCTTCAGACTCTTCAATGAAGTAGCAGCTTTTCATCAGGTATCAAGCGTGTGGGCCTTCAGACCAGAACTATACCGTCAGTTTCCTGGGTTTCAGGCATTCAGGCTGGAACCTCACCACCAGTTCTCCTGAGTGCCAGCTCACTACTCACACTGCAGACCTTGGGACCTGCCAAGGGAATAGAATCTAAAAATTCAGTTCAGTTCAGTCACTCAGTCGTGTCCGACTCTTTGCGACCCCATGAATCGCAGCACGCCAGGCCTCCCTGTCCATCACCAACTCCCGGAGTTCAATCAAACTCACGTCCATCGAGTCAGTGATGCCATCCAGCCATCTCATCCTCTGTCGTCCCCTTCTCCTCCTGCCCCCAATCCCTCCCAGCATCAGAGTCTTTTCCAATGAGTCAACTCTTCGAATGAGGTAGCCAAAGTACTGGAGTTTCAGCTTCAGCATCATTTCCTCCAAAAAAATCCCAGGGCTGATCTCCTTCAGAATGGACTGGTTGGATCTCCTTGCAGTCCAAGGGACTCTCAAGAGTCTCCTCCAACACCACAGTTCAAAAGCATCAATTCTTCGGTGTTCAGCTTTCTTCACAGTCCAACTCTCACATCCATACGTGACCACAGGAAAAACCATAGCCTTGACTAGACGGACCTTTGTTGGCAAAGTAATGTCTCTGCTTTTCAATATGCTATCTAGGTTGGTCATAACTTTCCTTCTAAGGAGTAAGTGTCACTTAGGATTGACTGGTTTGACTAGTTCCCTGACCAGGAATTAAACCCAGGCCCTCTGCATTGGGAGCATGGAGTTTTAACTGCTGGACCACCAGGAAAGCCCCTAGTTCCTGCTTTCAAATAATTGCTGAATCATATGGAAATCATGTGTTCCTCTATGTTTAACTTGTTGAGGAACAGCCAACCTGTTTTCAACAGTGGCTACCCCATTTCACATCCCCAGCAATAGTGTATGGGGTTTCAGTTTCCCCATACCCCAACCAACACTTGGTATTTTCCATTTTTTAATTATAGCTTCCTAGGAGAAGTAAAGGTATGTATGAAAGAGAAAATCACTCAGTCATGTCTGACTCTTTGCAACCCCATGGACTATACAGTCAATGAAACTCTCCAGGCCAGAATCCTGGAGTAGGTAGCCTTTCCCTGGAGAAGGCAATGGCACCCCACTCCAGTACTCTTGCCTGGAAAATCCCATGGGTGGAGGAGCCTGGTGGGCTGCAGTCCATGGGGTTGCTAAGAGTTGGACATGACTGAGCGACTTCACTTTCACTTTTCACTTTCATGCATTGGAGACTGTGA
>NW_011476461.1:15184-15999 GCF_000754665.1 Bison bison bison | reverse complement strand
TCTAAAGCACATGTTCCAGCTTTCTTGTGTGTTTAGCTTAGGTTTTGTGAGTGCATTGCTATTTACCCCATGAAATCACGTGTACAACACTCTGCTTTGTAACTGGGCTTGTATTATCTCTTTTTTCTGTTACCACCCATTTCATGTTAGCTGCATTGTTAGTCAGCTTATAATTAAATTAACTGTGAATCATTTTAGCGGCCTGTGAAGTGCTAACTAGTCCATTTTGTGGTCTTTTGACACACTCATTTTATAATTTGCATCATTGGCTAATTAGTTGATATTTAAAATTCTTTGACGATTTCTCTGTGGTTTCATGCTTGATTTCTTTCCGAATATTTGTAAAAGAACAGTTCTGTGTGTTTTCCTTGTTGTTTGAGTTCTCTGACAGTGTGTCTGCTTTCATCATTGATTTTGATTTCCTGTCTCATCCTGTTGTCTGCTTAGTCGTCATCAATCCAGGACCCTCCCCCCCCCCACCCCCCGAGGCTGTAGTTTACCCATCCATCTCCCCTCCCCCATCCCCCAACTTGCTCTGGTCATAGCAGTGCTGTGGTCCACAGTGTATGTCCCCTTAGTCGTGTTTGTGCTTTGTCTTCATGTCTCATTAAATGGTGTTTTTCCCCCATAGCAGTAAGTTGAATTGGTGTATCACTATGCAGTTACAGGAGAAGGCAATGGCATTCCACTCCAGTATTCTTGCCTGGAAAATCCCATGGACGAAGGAACCTGGTAGGCTGCAGTCCATGGGGTCACACAGAGTTGGACATGACTGAAGCGACTTAGCAGCAGCAGCACGCAGTTATAAGCATAAT
>NW_011476461.1:10398-12439 GCF_000754665.1 Bison bison bison | reverse complement strand
GCTGGCCATGGTCCCTGACTTTGAGGCAGGTGTTTGTCTCCACTGAGTCCATAGTCAACCCAGGTGTGTCACTTCCCTGCTCTGTTCATTGTTGTTTTCTGATTTTTATAAATGCTTATTTTAACTTGAATTTGAGATTGATCCCTGTTCAGTTCCATGTGGATAATTTCTAGCTTTTGTAGCCTTCTATTGTCTGAGGGTTCTTGTTAGAGCTCGGGGAGGATGCCCAGTTTATCCAGCTGCTGTTAAATGAGTTCAGCTGTATTTTACACTAAGTCACTTTGTTGTCACCAAGCTCCTGTGGGGCTGCACGGGATCAGTATTCTTTACAGAATCCCACTAAAAAGGCACAGGTTAGTTGGTTAAAACAACGCACTCATTGTTTATAAAAATGCATGCCATGCATGTTTCCTAAAACCTCCCCTGGTTTAACCACACACCAAAATGTATCAGTAAGACCTGTCTGGACCCTGCGGGGTTAATCTGTTCCCCACACTGTCTTTCCTTTCCTCACACTCAGGACCAGCAGAAACACTGGGAGTCCAAGAGAGATCATCATCTTTTTTTTTTTTTAATTAGTTTATTTTTTAATTGAAAGATAATTGCTTTACATAATTTTCTTTTCTGTCAAAACTCAACATGAATCAGCCATAGGTACCTATATATCTCCTCCCTTTTGAACCTCCCACTGCTCTAGGGTGATACAAGATCATCTCTTAGTGAAGACCTGGGAGTGCCTTATGGAAACCACTGTGAGCGAATGATACTCGAACTGTGTGTAAGTACTTCAGTGGGTAGTTCCCAGTCTATATGTTACCGAGAAATATGATCCAGGCACATGGTGTTCGCATGGAGGGGTTAGGTACCTTTTCTGTGTTTCTCTTGTTGTCATGGTTTCCAGTAACCTGTATCATCACTACAAATGATCTTGGGTGGTGGCACAAGCTGTGTCTTTTTCTCCTTCAAACAGAAAGGTCTGGATGGCTTTGCTGAGAGGTTTCTTACTCTAGCTGTGGTGCTTCTGAGCAGCATCTGGCGATGAGCACAGTCCTTTGCTCATCAGGGCAGTTCATGCTGTGCACGTTTCATGGTGCCAGCATTGCTCTGCTGTCCTGCCCGGCGGGGCCATCTGGTCGCTGGATTCCAGGGAGGGTGGAGGCCAGCTGCAGGGAGGCTCCCGTCCAGGGTCTCTGCACTCAGTCAGATGCTCTCGCTGCCCCATGGCCCCACTTCTTTTGAACAAGACAGTCCTTTAAGATGGCATTAAGCTATAACAAGGGTTGTTTTTTGTACTTGGGGGAAAGCATAGCTAATAGATTTTCAAATAAGTTTCTGGTTATAATGTAAAGCGTGTGTGATTGCCTTTTTCAGAACAGTCTATTGTTAGCCAATTTGACACTTACCTCACTCCCTCAGCTGCCAGCTTTATGGGAAGAGGTAGGAGATGACAAGACCACCATCAAATGTGAAACCTTGACCCCTGCCTTGCCCCGGTCCCTTCGGCTGGACCGCCTGCACACGGGGACACTGCGCACAGCCACCCATGAGGACATCATGGACCCCCGCAAGTAAGCGGCCTGTGTGTGCGTCGTCAGTTTCAGGAGCCCTGTGCCTCTTGTCTTGAAAAAGTTGCAAGGATGATTTTAAAGGAATACCACTGAGTTTGGTGCCTGTGTTTAGTGGTGAACTTCAGGTGCTGGGGAAGAAGAGCTCAGTGACCTCAGTGATTTTAGAAAACATCCATCTCTACAGATTGACTCCTGTGGGAGCTTTCTTCCTGCTCTTGGTAGAGGTCTGCCCGGCTCGGGGCACGTTCCTGATGGCGATGGCCCCGTGCCTCTCGGGTTCACTCTTGAGTGTCCCTCCCTTTTCCGCAGGGGTCTCCTCTCAGGAGACTCTGTCCCCTCCTGTGACTGACACTGTCCTCATTCAGACCACCACCTGCTGAGCTCTTGTCCTGAGCCAGGCAGCACTCGATCAGCAGCCCTGCACGGTGACCATCGCTCTTCTGCCACGGCCGGGGACAGTCACCCTGTGGAAG
>NW_011476461.1:5033-10298 GCF_000754665.1 Bison bison bison | reverse complement strand
GGGGATGGTCACCCTGCGGGAGGCGGGGGGAACTGCCCAGAGCAGGGGAGCTTGCCTTCTCATGGAGCATCATCACCTGCAGAGCAGCAACCCTGAGGGAGGGTTGGAGCGCCCTCTGCACCACCTGGCCTGGAGTCAAGCCCTCCTCGGGAGTGAGCTCGAGGCAGAGAATCTCAGCTTCTGGGTGTGGTTGTCTGAGGCCGGGAGCCTGAATTGCTCATGTGGAGTGTGGTTGGTGAAGGAGACTCCACTGTCAGCTGCGAGGTTGAGGCGCGGGTGTTGCTGGGTGCCCGTTTCTATCAGTAGCTCTTGTGGAGGAGTGTGTGTTTGCACGAGGGTGCCAATTAAAGGCCGTTTTCTCTCCCCAAAGCTCGACAGGCTCTCAGGACAGCCCCGGGAACAACCCCAGCAGCAGCACCAGCAGCCAGGACTCGCTGCACAACCGCTGAAGAAGAAGGGCATCAAGTCCTCCATCAGCCGCTTGTTTCGCAAGAAGGAAAATGGCTGGCCTGAACACCCCAGCAAGGAGACGTTAGGACCTGGTGGGTGCTTCACCGTTGAGAGGGAGGAGGGCCTGCAGGCATGTCCCTTCTGTGTCTCCTCTGTCATCCCCACGAGGTTCCTGTCACTCACGCTGGGGGTCCTCCTGGGAGCAGGAGTGGAAGAGGCGTCTGTCTTCTCAATGGGTCTGAGATGATCAGATGAGTTAATCAGTGGATGGGTGGATGGATGGATGAATTAAGAGTAGATGGATGGATTGATTAGTGAGTGGTGGATGATGAACAGATGGCTGGCTGGATGGGTGGATGAATGGAGCATGGAATGAATAAAGCAGATGATTGTACTCCAATGCTAGAAACATATTCGATGAAATTGATTGAGTAGGAGCTGGGCAATGATTGTTTCATCCTAACAGTGACATGTGTTTGGAAACGGCCTAAGTGCTCATCAGTGAGGGGTGAGGTACAATCTGTGGACACCCCACAAGGAACAGCCCGCCCTCCTTCTGCCACCTTCCCCATCCCCAGGAGCTCATCAGGGGTTCTGCCCATGCCCTCCACCCCACCCCACAGCCATGCAGGTCCTCCTGGGGTCCCCTCATCACACAGGGTTATCATCAGGCCCCCATCTCACTCAGCTTCCTCTCCTTGAGGACAACGTATGTTCCTGCCTCTTCAGCCACAAATTTGTTGAGTCTTGTTTGTGCTGGGTGTGGGATTTACAGGGGTAAGTAAAGCAGATGCAGTCTGGAGCACAGTTAAGTGACAAGAGAGAAAAAGGAGCAGATTATTAAATGTTATCCCTATTATTAATAAATACAATGCTGAGATGGATGGTGCATTGATTATATACCAGATGCTGTGTGTGCCCCTTACCAAGCAGGTGCTGCCCCCTCCCGATTTACAGATGAGGACACAGTGATAGTCACATGGTTAGGGAGAGGTGGGGGCAGGTTCATACCCACGCAGCGGGACCAGGCACTTTGCCAAGCCCCAGCCACCTCTCTGGTGGATGCAACAGGAATGAGATGGTTCTGTTCTACGGCATGATGATTCAATGGACATGAGTTGGAGCAAACTCCAGGAGATAGTGAAGGATAGGAAAGCCTGGAGTGCTGCAGTCCACGGAGTGGCAAGAGTCGGACACAACTGAGCAACTGAACTAAAACCTGAGTGTGTGCTAACCTGCTTCAGTCATGTCTGACTCTTTGCGACCCCAGGGACTGTGGCCCACTAGCTCCTCTATCCATGGGCTTCTCCAGGCAAGAAGACTGGAGTGGGTTGCCATGCCCTCCTCCAGGGCATCTTCTCGACCCAGGGATCGAACCCACATCTCTTGTTATATATTGCATTGGCAGACAGGATCTTTACCCCTAGTGCTACCTGGAAAGCCCCAGTGAACGCTGACAACTAGAAATGCAGAAAATAAGGGCTGCTCCTAAGTTAAACTGGAAGAGCAGCAAGCACAGGTTGTAAAGAGGAAAACACACGATGAGTGACAACAGCACCGACAGAAACAAGGGATGCGTTCACCCACATAAAGAAAATATCTATGCCATTCGGAAGAGGAGCCTGTCAGCCCTTGGAGGGACAGTTGGAACCAGAATGAAAACCGAGGCCATGGTCAGCAGTGCCCACCACACGGCCTGGGTGGTGTGGTGTCACTCACCGGGCTTCCTGCGTCCCCAGAGCTGCTGGCGGTAACATCTCTATGTGCCAGGCCAGGCAGCGTCCGCGTGTGGGCTAAGGCATCACTGCTCTCCTTCCAGTGATGCTCCGGGGCCCTCTGTGGGCAGCCACCCTCATCCCCTGCCCTGCCACCCGCTGGGGCCCGGCTGTCCCGCTGAGATCCTTTCAGCCCTTGAGCTTGAGTGTTCCCAGCCCTCTGCCACGCCAGACTGGGACGCAACTCAGGACTTGGGCTTGAGATATCAAGGAGACCTTGAATCTGAAAGGACACCGCCATGGGGCCTGTGAGAGAGCAGGAGAGCAAAGCCCCCACAGGGAGGAAGCAGAGCTGGGGAACATGCCCACAGCCTCTACTGCCTCCTGCACAAGTGCCTCTTCTTTGCCTCTCCTTGACCTGAAACAAACCCCAGCTGCTGCTGCTCCACAGGTGATTCCTAAAGATGCACCTCCTGCTAGAGCTATTGTCCTGCTGCTCTGGGGCTGCCTGAGTGTGCTCAGGAGCGTCAGACAAGTAGGGCTGCCACACCTTATACTGGAGGTGGGGGGGCCTGATACTGGGGAAGGGTCGGAGGTGGGGGGAGGGTCTGAGGGTGGAGGAGGGCCTGATGCTGGACTAGGGCCGTGATGCTGGACTGGGGTCTGTTGCTGGACTAGGGTCTGATGCTGGGGGAGGACCTGATGCTGGGGGAGGGCCTGATGCTGGACTAGGGTCTGATGCTGGGGGCAAGGTCTGATGATGGTGGGCAGCCTGCTCCCAGATGTACATGGAGTTGAGGATAAATATGAGAAATCTTTTTTTCATACTTTCCTGACCACCTTGCTATGTTCTTTTTAACTTAAGGATAATTTTGTGCAATATCGGTTGATTTCTGCCATACATTAACATGAATTAGCCATAGGTGTACATATGTCCCATCCCTCTTGAATCTCCCTCCCACCTCCCTTTGCTACATTCTTGTTTCTATGGATATATGAATAATAAAGTCTGTTGACTAAAATAACATGAAAATCCCCCACACAAGTGTGCACACACATACTCCCTAGTGCATCATTCAGGTCCACATCAGGGTTGCCTTTGGCCCCCCCACCCTCGGACCTACGGCGAGCCTCTATACCTGCACTTTGTTCCCACCCTCGGCCTGCTGCCTGCACCTCAGCAGCAGAGGGGCCCTGTCCTCGAAGATGCTGAAGTGATGGAGCCTCTTGTCTCTGGAGCCAAGGGCATGAACACACCATCAGTCGTCCTCTGGGGACACCTATGCTTCTTCCTTCTGGCCTTTCCATTGTAGCCGTCCATTTCTCTTAACAGAATGTCCGTGTGATGACACAGGCTCCCATTACCAGCTCTGGTCTGTTCTCAGTGAGAGTACAGCTTACCCTCGGCACTCTTTATTGGCCCTGGGAAATTTTGCTTCAGTACTTTATTGAAAGAAAGCAATAAATAATACTGCGATAAAAATAGTTCAAAAGTAGAGTGTACATACTTTGTCACATATTCGGGAAGTTCACAAAAGATCAATAGGAAAATAGAATGATAACAATGAATTGTACAAGTAAATTAAAGGTGAAACCCACATGTAAAGAGACATGCTGTCTCTGTCTACCAAGATACCAGCTGCATAATAAATATCACACCGTGACCTGAATGCATCTCTTGCTGGCTTTTTTAATGTGACGCTGGAAAAGTAAAAATTACATTTGCTACTTATACAATCCAGAATGGCTATGTCATCACAATCTAAAAATGTACACCTAGGTCCATTCTTTAAACATGTTTACAAACAGATGTAAAAAAAAATATTTACATAAAAATAAGGCCTTTGTCAGAGCTGCACTACCCTGTCTGTCTGGGAAGTGGCACCTTCACTGTCTAGCTCGATGGCTCCACAGCGGGTGCAGGGCATCGCTATTGGTCCCTGAAGAGTCTCACTGGAAAGGAGGGATCTGGCTCCACAGAGACTAGGTTACAGGAGAGATTTTCATAGTCTTCTTCTAGTCATCCTTTCAGCCCAAATTTCATTAGAAGCTCACATTTAACACCCAGTACTTTTAAATCACGCTGTGGACAAAAAGCATTTCTTGCTAGAAAAAGTACAGTTTAGGCCAGTCGTTAACACTCAACAATTGGTTGAAATTAAGTTTGCTTATTTCAGGGTGATTGTTGGAGAGCTTGGTTACATTCTGGAAGGATAATGCACACCGTGTCATGATGATTTTACAATCACAGGAAAATCCCGTCTCTCATGGTTTAACACTTTAAAATTAAACAAGAATAATTACAATAAATGCATCATTTACAAAAGCCCTATATTTTTTCATAGGATTTATACAGACAAGCACTACAGTACATTCATTTGAAAGACTAAAATCAGATATCAGAACATGAATTGATCTGAAAGGATATTTATAGCCTGAATATACAAGAAAAAGTAAATAATAATATAAATGAAGTCAGAAGTTTACATAAATATCAGAAACATTAAATTCTAAAATATTTTCTCCATGGTATTCATGACTTTTTCACTAATTAAAAACCCTGTAATATCTTCGGGTCCATGTAACAAGTATTAACAGAGTAAAGATTACATCGAGTTCAAAATGTAGTCTTTGTTGTATTCTGGACGCTGTATAATCATCTGGAGAATTAGTGCAGGTAAACTGGAAATAAACACACAGACAAGTCAGTCCTGGGTCGGCAGCTGGTGCCCGAGCCCCTGCCCCTCCTGACAGCCCCACCCCCAACCCCATTCAGGGCTTCAGCTGCTTTGAGAATTCAGAGAAACATGGAGGACCAAGCAGATCAAGGACAGAACTCTGTGGCTGACTTTATTCTGCTATGCTATGCTATGCTAAGTCACTTCAGTCGTGTCGGACTCTGTGCGACCCCATAGACGGCAGCCCACCAGGCTCCCCCGTCCCTAGGATTCTCCAGGCAAGGACACTGGAGTGGGTTGCCATTTCCTTCTCCAATGCATGAAAGTGAAAAGTGAAAGTGAAGTCGCTCAGTCGTGTCCGACTCTTAGCGACCCCATGGATTGCAGCCTACCAGGCTCCTCGGTCCATGGGATTTTCCAAG
>NW_011476461.1:4186-4800 GCF_000754665.1 Bison bison bison | reverse complement strand
GGCTCTCCCAGGCCAACCTCCGGAGACCCGCTGACCCTCCACTCCCTGGGGCGTGGGCTCCATGCCCCCGCGGGACCAGGCCGGCCTGTACTCACCTCGAAGCTCATCAGGAGCAAGTCCTGACTGTAGCGGAATCCAGCCTCTGTGTTCCTGCCACGCTGCCTGGTCCCATGAGCGTGGGAGGAAGGGTGCAAACACAGAGTGCGGTTAGTCGTGCAACTTCACACGGGGCACGAGGACACGTAACGCACACCCGCAGCAGCGCCCACTCCTACTGAGGGTCTGGGGAAACTTTTAGAGGGTGGATGAGCCAGAGAGAGCGAGCCTAGGGGCTGCCACGTGGGGGTCCCTACCACCCGGGGTGGGGGGAGGGCGGTCAATGGCACATTTGATGATATAAACGCCGTCATGGGGACAGATACTCCACGTCAGCAGCTGCCAGTCTCTCCTTAGACCTACGGATTCACAGAGATCCAGATTCACAGATTCCACACAGTCTATTGTTATTCAATTTTACACTTACCTCATTCCCTCAGCTTCCAGCTTTACCAGAAGAGGTACAAGATCAGACGAGATCAGACGAGTTCAGGTGCGTTCAGGGTGGTACGGCCATA
>NW_011476461.1:0-2737 GCF_000754665.1 Bison bison bison | reverse complement strand
TACCTAAGGCGAGACCCAGCCCCCGCTCCCAGGCCAGAGGGTGAGTGTGTGAGAGTGTGTGTGAGTGTGTCGGTGGGCGAGGGTGGGAGTCGGGTTGACTTGGGGCCGGGTGGATACCCAGAGTGGAGGGGGGAGGGTGTGGAGGCCGGGGGTTGGGAAGCTTGCGTGATCCTCTTGCTGTCTCTCTCTGCCTCTTTCTCCGTCTCCCTTATCTGTGGTTTCCAGCTCTTGACCTGTCTTGGCGGCGGGGCGTGTGTGTGTGTGGGTACCTCCAAACCCAAAGCAACTTTCTATGGAGATGTAGTGAAGGGTAAATGCACTCTTACTCATCTGATATATCCTAAAACACTGGACATGTCTGGACTCAAACTTTTAGGGCAGCCTTCCTGCCACCTCTGGCAAGCATTGATGGTGCAATAACTGTAATCCTCTAAAGGACCAAAAGTCCTGTACAAGTCCAGACATCTGCTCTGTACAGTCTCTTCCTATAGTACAGAAAAGTATAGAACAGAATGACACATTCTTTTTTAATTGTACAGATGAATCAGCTGCTATCTGCTGCCTAGTCAACATGAGGGAGTCAAGCAAGAGTTCCAAATCTCTTGAATGTGGTCCTTGGAAATACTTCTGTTCTTAGTTGCTCAGTTGTGCCCAACTTTTATGCGACCCATGGACTGTGGCCCATCAGGCTCCTCTGTCCGTGGCATTTCCCAGGCAAGGATACTGGAGTGGGTTGCCATTTCCTTCTCCAGGGGATCTTCCTGACCCCTGTCTCAAACCCGAGTCTCCTGCAGGCGGATGCCTTCCCATCTGAGCCACGATACAACTAATTGCCTAGTCAAAATACAAAGAAAAGAGCTAGTGTTCTACTAAGTGGAAAGATGATTTAAGAAACGGAAGCTTTCCTTTGTTGGTATATTTGAATCTTTATTTAGTTTTATTTTATTTTTACGATTAAGGCTACTTAAACAAGGCAATGGAGAAACCCCAGAGTTGAAAGGCAATTGACTTTTTAAAAGAAACATGTGGCAGGTGAAACTTTCTTCATTTTTTAGAGTTGGTTCAATGTAAAATCTTTATTCAACAAATATGACTCTTCTGAACTTTACTTCAAATCTCCACAATGAATCACTAAGGCATCAAGGAAGAAAGGAGTAGAGGTGGAGAAAAAAAGAGCAACCTTTCCCCTGGCTCTATCTCAACCAGCTGCTTAGTTCCTTCATCTCATGGACTACGATCTAGGATTATCTTGTTTGTCTGATTTTTGTTTGGGGACCGTTTCTAGTCACAAGGCTAGAAACAGTGGGGGGGGGAAGCACTTCTTTCCATTCCACATGAGACCCAGTGGACAATCCAGGCCCTGCCCACTGCATTGAGTCTGTAGCAACAGAATCACCAGTGATGCTGATTAACAATGCATATTCCTGGAATCCACTCCATTCGCTACTGACTGTTTGAGGTGGTGGTCTGGAACCTATAACTGGAAACTTTCTTGATTCCAAATCACACCAAAGTCTGAGGACTATGGAAGATCTTCACATTTCTGGAAGAGCCACACACCTACAGAAGGAACCACAAGAGTTGCCTGAAATGGTAAAGGTATAAGTATTGAACTGAAAGTTGGAAAGTCTCCACCTTTGCTATGTAAGTAAAATGATCTTTTTTTGAAATGAAAATGGATAATACTAAAAGTTCACATTGTTCTAGAGCATTTAAAAAACCCTAAATTATAGAAATCTGATGTACGAGTTCCTGGAAAGGAAGAAGCTATATTTATTGATATGTCTTCATGCCTTAGATCGTGCCTTGAATATAGTGTGCACCTCAACAGAAGAAAGAAAAGAACTGAATCAACAAAGATACAAAGAGATCAAAAGTCCTGAGCCAAATGAAAAGTTGAGGCTTCAGAGAACTTTTCTGTCTTTCACACACTGAATAAATATTGAGCACCTACTATGAACTAGTAGGCATGTAATATGTTTCTGGAAATAGAATGCTGAGAAAAGAAGACACACAGTTCCTTCTTTCACTGAGACTAATCTAATGATAAATAACAGGCAGATACTTTGAGAACTTCTATAGCGGCCTCTTCCCTCACCAAAAACTGGGTGTCAGAGAAGCCTTTTCAGAGAAATAATTGAATTGAGATGCATAGGTTGAACCAACATAAACCAGGGTTGAGATGCAGGAAGAATTTCAGGCAGGTAAAATAGCATCTTGGAAGGCTATGTGACAAGGGAAACTTAGGACATTCAAGAAATGAAAAATGCCCTAGGGGATGGAACCAAAAGACTGCAGAGAGCATTCGAGTGAAAAGACATCAGAGAAGAACGTGGGGAGCAAGCAATGAAGGGATTTGGTCATATATTAAATATGATGGGACAATACAAGAGCAGTTTTAGAAGAGAGGCGATAGAATTGGATCTGCATTTTAAAAAGGTCATTTTGCTCAACATCACTCATGATTGGACAGACTCAACTCCAAACTTCACATTAGTCAGAATGGTCCTCATGGAAATGTCTGTAGATAACAAATGCTGGAGAGGATGTGGAGAAAAGGGAACTCGCCTCCACTGTTAGTAGGAATGTGAGTTGGTAGAGCCACTGTGGAAAAGAATATGGAGGTTCCTCAAGGAATTAAAACTAGAAGTACCATATGATTCAGCAGTCCCACTCCCAGGCATATATCCACCAAAAGTATAACTGAACAAGATACACACACCTTCTGTGCACATAT
>NW_011476460.1:13557-15590 GCF_000754665.1 Bison bison bison | reverse complement strand
GTCTGTCAGGTTCCATGTCCAGTTCTAACTGTTGCTTCCTGAGCTGCATACAGGTTTCTCAAGAGGCAAGTAAGGTGGTCTGGTATTCCCATCTCTCAGAATTTTCCACAGTGTATTGTGATCCACACAGTCAAAGGCTTTGGCATAGTCAATAAAGCAGAAATAGATGTTTTTCTGGAACTCTCTTGCTTTTTCAATGATCCAGCGGATGTCAACACCATTAATCATCAACAAATGTAAATTAAATCCACCTTGCGCGCCTTCTCTCCTCCCTGAGTCACTCAGTTTTGTCCAACTCTTTGCAACCCCGTGGACTGTAGTTTGCCAGGCCCCTCTGTTCATGGAATTCTCCAGGTAAGAATACTGGAGTGGGTTGTCATTCCCTTCTCCAGAGGATCTTCCAGACCCAGGATCTAACTCAAGCCTCCCACACTGCAGGCAGAACCGTCTCAGCCACCTGGGAAGCCCCCACCTTGTGCTGCTACCACACACACACTAGACTGTGCTCTTAGTGATATCTTATTGTGGTTTTAATTGTATTTCTCCAATGATTTATGATGTTGAATATATTTTTATATGCTTATTTGCTATCTGTATACTTCTGTGGTGAAATAGCTCTTTGCCCATGGTCTAAGTGAAATGTTTGCCTTATTTAAATACTGTTTAGCTTTGAGAGTTGTTTATATATTCTAAATATTACTTCCTTGTGGAATATATGGTTTCCAAATAATAGTTTTTCATAGTTGGTAGCTTGTCTTTTCATGTTCTTACAGTTGTTTTGCAGGGCAAAAGATCTTAATTTTGAAGTCTAGCTTGTCATTTTTAAAAAATTTTATAGACTGTTGTTTTGTTGTCAAGTCCAAAGGCTCTTGGCCCATACACATATCAAACTTTTGTCCTGTATTTTTCCCTAAAATTTTTTATAATTTAACATTTTACATTTAAGTCTGTGATCCATTTTAAAGAATGTATGTATGAAGTGTGACACCTGAATCAAGGTTAATTTTTCCTGCCAATGGATTTCAACTGTCTCCAACACTATCTGTTGAAAGGGTTATCCTTCCTCTATCGAATTTATTTGACACTTTGCCAGAAAAGGTCAGTTGGGTATATTTGTGTGGATCTATTTATGGGTTTTCTGTTTATTTCCACTGAACTGTGTGTATATCCCTACACCAGTACCAAATAACCTCGATGACTCTAGCCTGAAATCAGATTGACCGATTGTTCTGACTTCTTACTTCTTCAAGATTTTAAAAATTATTCCAGTGTCTCTCCCTGTACATATAAATTTTAGAATAATCTTGCCTGTATTTGTTTTTTAAAATCCTGATGGATTTTAGCAGGAGTTTTATAACATGTGTATATAAATTTGGAGAGACCTGTCATGTTTAGTGCTTTGAAACTTCCAGTTTGCAAACTCATTATGTCTCTTCATCTGTATTCTTTAATTTATTTCATCAGTGTTGTGTAGTTTTCAGCTTAAAAATTCTGTTCAAGTTTTCAGTACAAAAAAGACCATTCAGGGTCTTTTTTCAAGTCATTATAAATGGTATTATACTTTTAATTTTGAGGTCCACATGTCCATTGCTAATATGTAGAAATAAAATTGATTACATACATTTATCTTATTTTCTATGGTGTTGCTGAACTCAATAGGTCTGAGAGTTTTGGGGGGTATGTTCTTTGAGATTTTCTATATATATAATCATATTGCCTGGCATTTTCGCTTCTTTTCTGGTCCAAGACTGTCTTTACATCTGCTTTCTTTATTGCACTGACTCTGACATTTAGCTCTGTGCTGAAGGAGAGGGATGAGAGTGGATGTGCTTGCCTTGTTCCCCTTGTTTCTTAGGGAAACATATACAGTCTTTTGTTAGTAAGCATACTGCTAGCTATGGAGGAACTTCCCCACTCTGCCTGTGTTTCTCAAAGTCTTCACCATAGTTGACTGTTGAATTTTGGCAAAAGTTTATTCTACATAGATTAATATGATGTAATTTTTCTTCTTTTATCCTGTTAATATGGTGAAT
>NW_011476460.1:8480-11231 GCF_000754665.1 Bison bison bison | reverse complement strand
TAAGTATCTATTTTTCTGTTGTCATACAGATTATTCTGGTTGTGAATTATACAATTTGGAGCTCATATTTATTGTCCCACTGTGTTACTGTACCACATACTAGTGATTTTTAAAAATCAGTATAATTTGACAGGAAGCCTTATCTATCAGATATGACTTTCTCTAAGACTTCCTTAAGCAACACTCTCAGATAGAATACATTTGTTTTCTATCTGAAAACAATTTCCACAGAATTTGTTGCTTATCACAGCACTTACCAGCCCATAGTATGATCTGTTAAATGAGGGAGCTGGCCTCATGATCTAGAGGGTGTGTACTGGATCACCTGCAAGAACTGAGCTGTCCTATACAGCAGCTACTAGCCACATGAGGCTACTTAAATTTAACTTAATTGAACTTAAATAATATTAAAATTTTAGTTTCTCAACCATACTGGCCGTATAACAAGGGCTAAGTACCCACACCTGACCAGAGGCGATCGAATAGTGCAAATATAGGGCGTTTCCACCATCTCATAAAGTTCCACTGAATGGTGATTCTCTACAATGTAGGGTCTATGAAAACAAGGAACTCTGCCTGTTTGGTGTCACAATTAAAGGCCTAGATATGTGGTATGCACTTAATAAGTGTTTGTATATTAACATCACCGTGTTCCCAGAAACAACTTGAATACCTGATAAATAGTAGATACTCAAGTATTTGTAGTATAATACATAAGTGTATGTGTCTGCATGTGTGAGTTTGAACTCAAAATATTCCAAAGATCAGTCTAAAAACACCCTTCCATGACTGTAATCTGGAGTTGCTTGTAGCTATTTAGAAATGTTGCTTTTGGAAAATTGTGTTAAAACTGCAGTTCTGTCATAACAAGTTATCACAGATTTGATGGCTCTTAAAAAAAAGTGGTTCCCTTACAATCTGGAAGGGCTTCCTTGGTAGCTCAGTTGGTAAAGAATCTGCCTGCAGTGCAGGAGGCCTGGGTTCGATCTCTGGGTCGGGAAGATTCCCTGGATAAGGAAATGGCAACCCACTCAGTATTCTTGCCTGGAAAATCCCATGGACAGAGGAGCCTGGTGGGCTACAGTCCATGGGGCTGCAAGAGTCTTAGCGACTAAACCAATCTGGAGGTCAGAAGTCTGAGACAAGGTGTCAACAGAAACATACTCCTTCCGAATGTTCTAGAAGGGAGTTCTTCAGTGCCTCTTCTAGCTTTAGGTGACTCCAAGTGTTCCTTCACTTGTGACTGTATACTTCCAACCTCTTTCTCCATTGAGAAGACCTCACAAGGCTTTCTCACCTGTGTGTTTCTTAAAAGAAATATTGTCACTGGATTTAGGCCCTACCTGAATAGTCCAGGACGACCTTATCTTTCTGTCCTTAACTTTGTTTACTTTTACAAAGTCTCTTTGTCCAAATAAGTCACATTCACAGATTCTGTGATTAGGATGTGGGCATATCATTTGGGAGCCTGCTCTCCATCCCAATACAGGGTTTTTAATGTCTTTGCAGAATTGTCATGAAAATATATGAATGATAGAAATCTCAACATTTCTTTCAGAGTCAAAAGTGAATTTGAATCTGAATTACTGTATAATATGGAAAGAGAGAGAGAAGCAAGTTTAGGATGGCTGGAAAATGAAAATACCATGAGATAACAAAGTTTTTTGAAATGCACACTGTTGGGACAACTTTTTCTTCTCAGGCATGTGGGATTTGGACACCAAAATGAAGACAAATCTAGCAATGCTATGTTAATGAAGGCTTCTGCCCCATCCTAAAAGAGCAAGGGGTCTGGAGAGCACTTGGGGTTGCTTGTACAGTTCCCTGACCTTCATGTACATTAGGAGCCCTGCTGCAGTTTACACAGAAGGATGCAAACCAAGACAGAATGGTCACCCACTGGAGAAGGTTGCCCTTTCCCAACTCACACCATTGTATTTACTGTATGTTATCTCTGGATCTTGGGGTGAGAAATAGAAATTTGCTAAATGAAGAGAAAGAGACCTAGCTTTGCTTTGGTCTATGGGCAAAAAGGGATCTCAACATACTTAGTAGGAAATGACTGCAGAATACATGTATAAGATAGCCCTTATTCGCTAATATTCTTGTCAAAGCAATTTTAAAAGAGGACCAGATAGAAGAATATTTATAATAAACTGTTACAATTATTATCCTATGAGATTTTAGATAAGAAACAAATAATGCTGCTGCCTGAACTGACCTTGAATAATGAATACACATGTTCATTTTCACGATTACATGAAAAATTCATTCTAGCCAAAGAGGACAGCATCTGCAAAGGCTTTGATTTAGGAAAGAGTTTAATATGTCTATAAATGGTTAGAATTTTAAAGTGGTTGATGTACGTTAGAGAGTATGTGGTGGAAAAGGGGGAATGACAAAACTAGAAGTAATTTAGGGGAAAACTGTACATTGTCTTTATTTCTTAATATAGAATTTTATCTTTATATCTTCTAATGGTTCCTCATTACCCAAAGATGAACAGGAAGTGATAAGATTATATATACATTTTATAATAACTCTATGGTCATGTACAGTTCAGTTCAGTTTAGTCGCTCAGTCGTGTCCAACTCTTTGCGACCCCATGAACCACAGGATGCCAGGCCTCTCTGTCCATCACCAACTCCCAGAGTCCACCCAAACCCATGTCCATCGAGTCGGTGATACCATCCAACCATCTCATCCTCTGTCATCCCCTTCTCCTCCTGCCTGCAATCTTTCCCAGCATCA
>NW_011476460.1:7273-7376 GCF_000754665.1 Bison bison bison | reverse complement strand
GAAATGTTACCTTGGTATCTCTAGTTTTCTTGAAGAGATCTCTAGTCTTTCCCATTCTATTGTTTTCCTCTATTTCTTTGCATTGATTGCTGAGGAAGGCTCT
>NW_011476460.1:3443-6576 GCF_000754665.1 Bison bison bison | reverse complement strand
GTCTGAATTTGGCAATAAGGAGTTCATGATCCAAGCCACAGTCAGCTCCTGATCTTGTTTTTGCTGTCTGTATAGAGCTTCTCCATCTTTGGCTGCAAATAATAAAGTCAATCGGATTTTGGTGTCAACCAGCTGGTGATATCCATGTGTAGAGTCTTCTCTTGTGTTGTTGGAAGAGGGTTTTTGCTATGACCAGTACATTCTCTTGGCAGAACTCTATTAGCCTTTGCCCTGCTTCATTCTGTATTCCAAGGCCAAATTTGCCTGTTACTCCAGGTCATGTATAAATTAGATTCAAGGAGTTGAGAGTAAAGCCAGGAAGAAACCTAAGAGGTCCCTGCAGTTATACAAGAAAGATGTACCAAATGGCTGAATTAGAAGAGTAGCAAAGAGTTTAGAAATGAGGAAATGGATGTGGGTGCTATACAAGAGATAAGCTGACATGACCTTGATGTTTATTGAAGGTGTATGTACTTCATTACACTCTGGTACCCATCTGCCATAGACAGTATGTTTATTCTAATAGGGCTATTTAAAAGGGCATGGCTGTATCTCTATTAATTATCAAAATTAAACAGTCTGTTTCAATTTCACATCTACTTGAGGATCTATATGCAGAACAACCTGGGTATATTTCCAACAGCCATGGCATTCCTGCAGCTAGTAAAACAGAATTCTGAAGCATAAAAATTATTAAGTCACTTTCCCAAGATCACTCAACTAATGAGTGGCAGATCTGGAAATATAACCTAAGTTGTTGTGTTCTGCTAACACAGCACATAAGTATCTAATCATGTTCTTATTGTTAATGGGAAGTTTGTTCATTAGAGTGCTATGTTGAGAGATTGGGTGTATTACTAATATTATAATATTAAATAAATATACAAAGTCATGTTTGCTATGATTGTTTGTTTTTTTCCCATTATTGAGTCCTGCTCCCACTTCTCATCATATTTCTATACTACAAGAGAGACAGAGCAGTAGACAAAATTCACTTTTCAGAGGAAAAAACTCCCACCTTGTGCAACAATTCCAAACTTTCTGTCCAAGGTAGCTTATTACTCTCCAGGTTCAATATATCATTTGAAGTCAATCAAGTTCACATCTGGCAGGCAAAAGATTAAAAAGCAGCCAGTGCTCCTGAATCCCCTCACTCCTGATTTCTGCATTGCCAAAGTTTACTAACTGCTTCAGCAATGGCAGCTCCTATGGTGACTGGGCTTCTGCACAATTTGACCCATGATCACTGTGGGGAGCAAGGAGGCTGGTGTAGGCCCCACAAAGTGTTTGAGTGGGACACCAGGTGGCAGTGCTTCAGCTTTCATGCTTGCTGCATCCACTGTGCTGGAACCTGATTCTCTAGGAGGGAAAATAGAAACATTTAGATAAAGCTTTCACCAAGGGGTGACATTCCGGTAAAGATGTAAGGGAAGTTCAGAGATACACCATGTAGGTGTTTTGGGTAATAGCATTACAGTAGAGAGGGCAAAGGCAAGGGACACAGGTCTTGATATAGAAACATGTTTAGAGTGTTTAAGTAATAATATCTCTTCTTTCTCTGAGCCACTTATTCTTCCTAGGACACTATTGCATAAGAAACTTGCTAAAGCATTCAGCACTGTTAACTGGTTAGTGGATGATTTCCTCATATACTGATCCTGGGGCAATTGTACCTATGGTTTGGCATCTTCTTTTCTGGTTCCCTTTAACTTCCAGTTTTAACCAGAAATGTCACCACCATTAAGACATCCAGCCACCCTGGGGTCAAGTGCCTCTCCATAGTCCAAGTCTTTCTCTTTAGAAGCCCTCTAAGATGTTACATACTGCCTGGCAATAAAAATTAGAGATGCTTATCACAGTTAGAAAAATTATGTCGCATTTCTCACAGATTAAAAACTTGGGAACAATAAAATCAGAGTTTTGATATTTAAATTAGATAATGAATCTGAAATGCATCCTACATTGCCTGAATTATAGTAAGCACAATAAATATCAACTTTCTTTTTTCTACTAAAACCTACCTTTCCTTCAATGTCCAGCTCTGTAACCTTCTACTCCTTTTTTTTCCCCTCCATATCAGGTCAGTGATGGGAGTTTCTAGAAAGATACTTAATCACTTATTTTCCTGGAGACTCATTACTCTTCTCTATATTTTTAGGGTTATATCTACTAGCTACACTGATGCATTGACACTCTCAGCATGCAGAAAAGACACAAAAGGAACACCCAGAGGAGGTAGGTATTATTTTGATTTCTCTAATGAATAATAAAATCAAGGTCATTTTTGTATGTTTACTGGCTATTGGATATAATATTTCTAAATTGAATCTCCAAGATTTTTCCATTCTGTTTAACTATTTTCTTTTCTTTTTGATTTATGAGCTTTTCATATATCCTGCACTTGAGTTCTTTTTTAGAAATATCCATTGCAAATATGGTCTACCAGTCTGGAATTGACTTTCTACCCTCTTGGCAGTTATTTTTTTAATAAAGACTATTTAAAAATACACTTTCATGTTCATAAGAAGCTAGCTTGAAAGTTTTGTCTGTTTTCTTTAAGAACTGTAGAACTGCTTTCTTTGGGTGACTGCTATTGCTTCTGATAATAAAACAGGTATCATTCAAATGATATTTCCCAGAATACAATATATCAATCTTCCATGAGTATTGGAAAGATTATTTCTACTTAAATAGACCCTGGGATTCTTCTTCAATGTCTTGCAAACTTCTGCCAAAACCATGATGGCCCTCTTGCAGAATTCCTTATTCATCTTTATAGCATTTTACATAACATTGCTGCTGAATAAGGTGCTTGTTGTATAGGAATTCAATACAGCAGTGAGTGGAGGTGCTTCCTATATATAAGCAAATAGGTTATGGAATGGATAACAGAAGTAGTTATAAATACCAGCTACAGTTATGTGGTCATTTGCAGTAACAAAAAAATGTTAATGTTTTTTCATTTTGATATGAATATATTCACGTATACATTCAGTTCAGTTCAGTTCAGTTGCTCAGTCATGTCTGACTCTTTGTGATCCCATGAAACGCAGCACACCAGGCCTCCCTGTCCATCACCAACTCCTGGAGTTCACTCAGACTCACGTCCATTGAGTCAGTGATGCCATCCAGC
>NW_011476460.1:0-1213 GCF_000754665.1 Bison bison bison | reverse complement strand
GCACAAAAGTACTTTGCAGAGTCTTCCAGCTGTAAGGCTGAAATGGTGAGGCTGATGGAGTTCTGTGCTTTCTGAAAGTTTACAGAGTAGCGGCCGTTCCTTGCATTTGGGCCAGAAGATTCCTGACGAATAAGGAAAGTCATCTCTCCACTGGGAAGCTGCTTGTACCAATAAAGGTAGTGCGTGTACCCACTCCAACTTACTTCATACTGACAGTTCAGAATGACAGATTGCCCTATTTGACTGGTTACGTATGGCTGGTCTTGAGTAACTTTCTGGGCCACACCAGATCCTGTGGAAAAAAATCAGAAAACTGAGCTGAAGTAGTGAACAAAATAATGTAGGAATTAGGCTAATTTGGCACCCAAAGAAAACCCAAATTGAAATCATAATAAATATGCTTTTCCCCAAACCTCCTTTCCTCCCCAAGTCCCTGTGAAGCTCCACGTGTCTGTATGCAGGCCTTTCACCCCAGACACTCACACCCATGATTGGAAGCATCCCTACCAGAGAAGGTGACGGCCAGGAACACCCAGAGCAGACTAGAGAGCGGCATGAGGCTCTCTAGAAGAGGAAAGAACATCAACTCTGCCTCAAGCTGAGAGTTCAATGTCTTTGAATGCCTGGCAGCCCAAATACATAGTACCCAGTACCTGTGTGACTCCTCCCAACAGGAAGTAGGAGTCGTCATGTTTATAGACCACGTGGTCTGTGCACAGATGAGAAAAAGTCTGACTCACCACAAACCTTTATTTTGTCTACTTGTCTTTCTCTGGTCATGAATTACCTGGTCACTAATGACCTATGCATATCTGAAAGGGGCCTGAAAAAAACAATCCTCATGAAAGGTTTGAGTTGAGCAGAACAGAAGAATAAACAAGCTGACATGTATTGGTAATTATTCAGCAGAATAACTTTACCAGCCCACTTAAAACATAATTTAGTATATGCCATGAACCCTTCTTATAATCTATTTACTGGTCATCACTTAGCCTATGCCTACGGTCCTCCATCCAGAGTCTAATGACTCTTTTAAGAAGCTCATAGACCTTCAGCTTTCTTGGTGAAAGGCAATCTTCTCCAAATAGTTAGTATATCTCTTGTTTACTGGGTTCTAGGGCTCTAGTTAGGTTTTCCTGTAAATAAGTTACTTCAAGATCAAACAATAACAAATCAGTCCTTCTGACTTTCAGAATCTATTCCAATATCTATG
>NW_011476459.1:14653-15889 GCF_000754665.1 Bison bison bison | reverse complement strand
ATAAGGAGGTGGTAATATTGGAAGCAGAATTTCATATATCAGTGCTTACAAATCACACAATTCTAAACAATGATAGGTAATAGGCTTCTGCCAGACTGAAAAATGACAAGCTGACATGGCATGAATTATACATGTATTAATATAATTGTTATTATTGCTGTTTAGAATGTAGAATTGTTGAGACATATGTTCAAAGTTATGTCTAGATTGTGGCATATATATGTCTTGGACTGCAAGGAGATCAAGCCAGTCAATCCCAAAGGAAACCAAACGTGAATATTCATTGGAAAGACGGATGCTGAATACTTTGGCCAATACTTTGGCCACTTGATGTGAAGAGCCAACTCATTGGAAAATACCCTGATTCCAGGAAAGATTGAAGGCAGAAGAGAAGGGGGTGACAGAGGATGAGATGGTTGGATGGCATCATTGACTCAATGGACATGAGTTTGAGCAAGCTCTGGGATATGTTGAAGTACAGGGAAGCCTGGCATGCTGCAATCCATGGGGTCACAAAGAGTCGTACGTGACTGAGTGACTGAACAACAATTAAAAAAAAAGTTCAAAGTTAGGGCTTCCCAGGTGAAGCTAGGGATAAAGAACCTTCCTGCATAAAAGAGTGGGTTCAGTCCCTGGGTCAGGAAGATCCTCTGGAAGAGAGCACAGCAACCCACTCTTGTATTCTTGCCTGGAGAATCCCATGGACAGAGGAGCCTGACAGGCTATGGTCCACAGGTTTGCACAGAGTCAGACACGACTGAAGCAAATTAACACCCACACACCAGGTGCAAAGTTACCAAGTTATACCCAGTGCTATTACAAATTTGAAAATCATGCTCAGAAAACTAATAGGATGGGATGCACACACACACAAATTATGCATGGAAGCATAATGTATGAAGCACTGTGATCAGCTGTATTATTTTCCCTTTGTTTACTCTTCTTATGACATTGTCACTTCTTGATTTTCTCAGTCTTTTCCCTTTTTTCTTAGGTGATTTTTAAAAGTAATTTTATTTATTTATTTTTGGCTTCACTGGATGTTTGTTGCTGCGTGTGGGCTTTCCTCTAGTTGTAGCAAGTGGGGGCTACTCTCTAGTTACAGTGCATGGGCTTCTTATTGCAGTGGCTTTTCATGTTAAGGAGCTCAGGCTCTAGGCACCCAAGTCTCAGTAGTTGCAGCTTATAGGCTTAGTTGCCTAGCAGCATGTGAGATCTTCCCTGACCAGGGATCGA
>NW_011476459.1:9658-12651 GCF_000754665.1 Bison bison bison | reverse complement strand
GAAACGAGATGCCAGTCCAGGTTCGATGCACGATACTGGATGCTTGGGGCTAGTGCACTGGGAAGACCCAGAGGGATGGTATGGGGAGGGAGGAGGGAGGAGGGTTCAGGATGGGAACACACGTATACCTGTGGCAGATTCATTTTGATATTTGGCAAAACTAATACAATTATGTAAAGTTTACAAATAAAATAAAATTTAAAAAAATATATATAAAAAAATAGAAATGATAAAAATTAAAAAACAAAAAAGCAAAGCTATTACTTTGCCAACAAAGGACCCATACACTCAAGGCTATGGGCTTTTCATTAATCATATACGTATATGAGAGTTGGACAATAAAGAAGGCAGAGCACTGAGAATTGATGCTTTTGAACTGTGGTGCTGGAGAGGATTCTTGGGAGTCCTTTGAGCAACAAAGAGATCAAACTAGTCCAATCTTAAAGGAAGTAAACTCTGAATATTCATTGGAATGACTGATGCTGAAGCTGAAGCTCCAATACTTTGGCCGCCTGATGGAAAGAGCTAAAAGACCCTGATGCTGGGAAAGATAGAAAGCAGGAGAAGAGGATGACAGAGGATGAGATGGTTGGATGGCATCACTGATTCAATGGACATGAACTTGATCAAACTCTGGGAGATGGTGAGGCACATGGAAGCCTGGTGTGCTGCAATCCATGGGGTCGAGAAGAGTTGGACACTACTTAGTGACTAAAGAACAACAAGATACTCATTTTACTTCTTTATGTCAGTCTATTTGGCTTTAGTCTACATCTACAAGGTCCCAAAGACAAGAGGGAAATGAAAAGTTTTCCAAACACAATACTTTATTAACTGAACAGCTCAGTTCTTCAACATGTTAGCATGACAAGAAAAGCAAATATTTCTGAATTTTCGACTGATCTTGCACTGAGAAAATAGGTCATGTAGATTGATTTACCAAAAGAATATAGTAAAAAGCCCCAAACCTAAAATTCTTTATCAGATATGAAAATCCACACTTTTAACATCGTACAGCTATGTTCATTTTCATACACTTCTGACAGGGCTACAATTTCAAGTCAGATTTTAATGCAATTAACATGAATAAATTATATATATATATGTATTAATATGTATATGTATCAGTCAGTCAGTTCAGTTGCTCAGTTGTGTCCGACTCTTTGTGACCCCATGGACTGCAGCATGCAACTCTTCCCTGTCCATCACCAACTTTATATAATCATTAATAAAAATTGTTCCAGTTCAGCTTTGTTCTTTTTATCAAAAGAAATGGCACAAAGTCTACTCTATCTCAGATGTCTAGAGAAAAATATCTGACTCAAATGACTGGTAAATTCTATCACTCAGTCATTAGAGTGATTAGTTTAATGATGTCTTTTTTCTCCACTTAACTGACTGGTTATTTGACTGAAGTCATTACATCAGTTGGTAGTTCAGATTGTTATAAATCTGTAATAATTATATAGATAGAACAGGCAAATTACTCTGATGCTTATGTAAAAAGATTATATATCAGAAGTAGCCATATAAATGCTAAAACTAATCTTTAAAATGTATCAGTGTAGGAATGGCTTTTGTTTCAGTTCATTTTATTTGAATTCATTACCACTTTTAACTTTTATAAGTTTACAGTTTTCAACCATACATTTGGCAGCCAGCAAATATGAAATATTTCATGAGCATTTGCAGTCATAAATTATGGACATGTAATGATGCCAAATTATAGAGGTCAAAGAACATCATAACTTGCATATTTATCTTACGTTTCTGCACCAATAGTAAAAAGTAAAGTTATTAGATAAGTTTATTTGCACACATGAAAGATTTATCTTAAACTTAGAAATGAACCAGTGCATTTATTGATTCCAGTGACTGTTCCATTCATTAAATACCTCCTAAATGGTCTGCGTTTCTGGTTGCAAAGTCATCATGTGCCATTAAGCATTATGGAAAATGTCAGCATGCCATGATTCAACAACATTAAAAATGCTAAAAACAAGGACAAGTAGAAAGATTAATTAAATTTAAAAGAAAAAATGCTCTAATAGATTTGAGGTTCTGATTTTAATTAACTTAAACTGAATGCCATGAACATTTAGATTTGTGTGCACTGTGGTGGGATTTCAGTCTTTATGAAAATGTAGTGTAGTCATTCTTTCTGGATTTAGCCAACCTTAAATGCTTCTTAAATAAGAGGATGCTGGAATAATGGTATTATTCTCTCTTTACAGCATTAGCTATGTGTGCTGTGGTTCCTTTCTGGTTTAGTTGTTTTCAGCTGTTAATCAAATCAAATTGTTCCTGAACCAGAACTGGACTTGTGACCCTTACAGAGTGATCTTTGAAGCTTTCATATTGCATTCCATTTACTCTTTTCACCGTTTGGTGTTTTATTTTTCTAGAATTGCACTGTGAAATACAGTAGCTACTGTATTTAACAAAGCAAAAAAAAATAGTTTTAATTTAAATTAAAATTAATTAAATTTTAATAAAATTCAAGATTCAGTTTCTTAGTTGTACTAACAACATTGCTATCATTACAAACATTGCTAGCATCCACAGGACAATGCTGCCTTATAATCTTATCTTGTGTGTGTCATAGCTCAAGACTCACTTTCTCTTAGGTGGAAGCAGAGTGCATTAACATATTACTCTCATCCAGATATATTTTCATAATAAGAAAAGAACTACTGGAATAAAAAAATAGTCTCCATAATCTAAATAAATTTGAATTGTAAATAAGGAAAAAATCAGATCTCAAGAAAATATCTGAGGGAATTATTTTAGGGAAGAGATTTGTCCTAGCATCATTCAAGTCATATCACACACAAAGCAGTTACTGATATATGGAATTGTTTGTTTGTTCATTCATTCTTTCATCCTTTTGTTGTTGTTGTTGTTCATTTGCTAAGTTGTGTCTGTGACCCCATGGACTGCAGCACCCCAGCTCCTCTGTCCTTCATTATCTTCCGGAGTTTGCTCAAACTCAT
>NW_011476459.1:6261-6784 GCF_000754665.1 Bison bison bison | reverse complement strand
AAGGAAGAAAATAGCAATTCCATCTTTTTTTTTTTTTTTCCGGAACCTGGACTGGTGATCTATTTCACATGTGATGATATACATATTTCAATGCTATTCTCTCAAATCATCCCACCCTCGCCTTCTCCCACAGAGTCTAAAAGTCTATTTTTACATCTCCTGTCTCACATATAAGGTCATCGTTACCATCTTTCTAAATTCCATGTATATGCAATGATATACTGCATTGGTGTTTTTCTTTCTGACTTATTTCACTCTGTATAATAGGATCCAGTTTCATGCACTTCATCAGAAATGATTCAGATACATTCATTTTAAGAGGTGAGTAATATTCCATTGTGTATATGTACCACAGCTTTCTCATCCATTTGTCTGCTAATGGACATCTAGGTTGCATCCATGTCCTGGCTATCGTAAACAGTGCTGCAATGAACATTAGGGTATATGTGTCTCTTTCAATTCTGGTTTCCTTGGTGTTTATGCCCAGCAGTGGGATTGCTGTGTCATATGACAGTTTTATTTC
>NW_011476459.1:5704-6161 GCF_000754665.1 Bison bison bison | reverse complement strand
TATATTTGTTGATTAGCTCTAGTAATTTTCTGGTAGAGTCTTCAGGGTTTTCTATATAGAGGATCATGTCATCTACAAACAGTGAGTGTATTACTTCTTTTCCAGTCTGGATTCCTTTTATTTCTTTTTCTGCTCTGATTGCTGTGGCTAAAACATCGAAAACTATGTTCAGTAGTAGTGGTGAGAGTGGGCACCCTGTCTTGTTCCTGACTTTAGGGGAAACGAATTTCAATTTTTCACCTTTGAGGATGTTTGCTGTGGGTTTATCACATATGGTTTTTATTACGTTGAGGTATGTTCCTTCTATTCCTGCTTTCTGGAGGGTTTTTATCATAAATGGATGTTAAATTTTATCAAAGGCTTTCTCTGCATCAATTGAAATCATCATATGGTTTTTATCTTTCAATTTGTTAATGTAGTGTATCACATTGATTGATTTGCAAATATTGAAGAAATC
>NW_011476459.1:5011-5604 GCF_000754665.1 Bison bison bison | reverse complement strand
CTGCAATGAACATTGGGGTACATGTGTCACTTTCAATTCTGGTTTCCTTGGTGTTTATGCCCAGCAGTGGGATTGCTGTGTCATATGACAGTTTTATTTCTAGATTTTTAAAGAATCTCCACACTGTTCTCCATAGTGGCTGTACTAGTTTGCTTTCCCACCAACAGTGTAAGAAGGTTCCCTTTTCTCTGCACCCTCTCCAGCATTTATTGTTTATAGACTTCTTGATAGCAGCCATTCTGATCGGCGTGAGATGGTACTTCATTCTGGTTTTGATTTGCATTTCTCTGGTAATGAATGATGTTGAGCATCTTTTCATGTGTTTGTTAGCCATCTGTATGTCTTCTTTGGAGAAATGTCTGTTTAGTTCTTTGGCCCATTTTTTGATTTGGTCGCTTACTTTTCTGGAATTGAGGTACAGGAGCTGCTTGTATATTTTTGAGATTATTTGTCAGTTGCTTCATTTGCTATTATTTTCTTCCATTCTGAAGGCTGTCTTTTCACCTTGCTTATAGTTTCCTTCTTTGTGCAAAAGCTTTTAAGTTTAGTTAGGTCCCATTTGTTT
The DNA here is from genome assembly GCF_000754665.1 of Bison bison bison. Lineage (NCBI taxonomy): Eukaryota > Metazoa > Chordata > Mammalia > Artiodactyla > Bovidae > Bison > Bison bison. The sequence goes on along the minus strand of NW_011476459.1, from coordinate 5,039 downwards.
ATTTTTGCTTTTATTTCCATTACTCTGG
>NW_011476459.1:0-1386 GCF_000754665.1 Bison bison bison | reverse complement strand
TCAGTGTTCTGGTAGTTGGAGCTGGTGATCTCTTCTCTCTGGAGTGCAATTAAGTGTCCAGTAGTAAGTTTTGATGTGTCTATGTGTTTGGTGTAACTTTCGGCCACCTGTCTTTTTGTGCTCAGGTTTATGTTCCTACTTTGTTGGAGAGTTAGTTTGGTATGTTTTGCTCTGAAACTTGTTGGCTCTTGGGTGGTGCTTGGCTTCAGTGTAGGTATGCAGTGTTTTGGATAATCTCTTGTTGATTAATATTTCCTGGAGTCAGGAGTTTTCTGGTGTTCCCAAGTTTGGATTTAAGCCTTCTGCCTCTGGCTTTCAGTCTTAGTCTTACAGTAGCCTCAAGACTTCTCCATCCATACAGCACTGATGATAAAACATCAGTTAATGATGAAAAGATTCACCACAGTGGGGGACACCCAGAGAGGTTCATATAGTTATGTGTAGAAGATAAGATAGAAGAGGGAGGTAGATGTGACCAGGAGGAGAAGAGGGGGAATCAAATAGGGAGAGAGCAATCTAGCCAGTAATCAATTCCTTACTTACTCTCCACAATCTGGGACACTCAGAGGGGTTCATGGAGTTCCATAGAGAAGAGGGAGGAAGGAGATAGAGGTGACCAGGAGGAGAGGAGGGGGAGTCAAAAGGTGAGAGACCAATCTAGCCTGTGATCAGTTCCCTAAGTGTTTTCCACAGCCCAGAATATCCAAAGAGATTCACAGAGTTAAGTAGAGAAGAGAAGGGCAGGGAGGAAATACAGGTGATCTGGGGGAGAAAAAGGAGAGTCAAACGAAGAGCGAGCAATCAAATCAGTAATCACACTCTTAAGTAAAAATGGGTACTGAAGATTGGATTCTTAAAGGTACAGAATTGATAATAAATATCAAAAAGCAAACATTAAAAATCTAGAGTAGAGGACAGAGTCTCAAAAATACAATATTAAAAAAACAGAAAACATTCTAAAATGCTATAAAAATATACATATAATATTTGCTTTAAAAATAGGGTCTTTTTGGGCTGTGAGGATGGCTTTTGTTCTGTGCTGAGCTCACCAGGTGTCTGGGGCCAGTTCTGCACCTTCTGTGCATCTGGCCAAAGGCAACTCTGTGGAGGGAAAGAGCAAAGAACGAACATGTGTTTTGAATCAACACAGTGGGCCTGGCCTGCCGGAGTTGCCGGGGACGTGGCTGTGAATGAGGCAGAGGCGGCACACTTTGCAGAGCACAGGTCTGCAGGAGCGAAGAGCACTGGAGGATTTCAGGGAGCAGTGCTTCCCAGTGCTGTGAACCTGTTGAATGGGGTGGGTCAGCTTGGCATCAGGGAGGGCGCCCATAGGAGATGATAATAAACACCCTTCTTTGTGGGCAAAAAAAAAAAAAAAAAAAAAAA
>NW_011476458.1:14493-15596 GCF_000754665.1 Bison bison bison | reverse complement strand
CCAGCCCGGCTGGGCTGTGGTTCTGCTCCAGCGCCGCCACCTGGGCCTGCAGGAGGGGCCGCCGGTCAGGCCTGGGGCCGCAATGCGCACGCACATGTACGCGAGTATGAAGGGACAGGCCCTCTCTGGGTGGAAGCCCGGGGGTCCCTACGGGCAAAGCGGGGCTTGCAGGACCAGAGCTTTGTCTTCCCCCACCCAGCCCTCCTGGCCTGCGAATCCTGAGTCAGGTTGCTGAGTGATCCACTCAGGAGTGCGCACGCATACACACACACACAGATGTTCAAATGCAGAGACAAGCCCGTATACATACAGTCATACAAGCAAGCATGTAACAACCTGTGTTCACATGAATGTGTGCATGTGTCCAAAAGCCCAATACTCTCATATACGCACCACACACACGCACGTCCAAGAAGACACCCAGGGCTCCCCGGGGGGCTCAGTAGTGAAGACTCCACCCACCAGGGCAGGAGCCACGGGTTTGATCCCTGGTCCTGGGGGATCCCACACGCCACAGACCAACTGAGCCCCTGTGTCACAACTGCTGAGCCTGGGCTCCAGAGCCCGCGTGCTGCAACTGCTGAGGCCCACACGCCTCAGACCCCGTGCGGCAACCAGGGAGGCCGATTCAGTGAGAGGTAGGGCGTCACAAATAGAGGGGCCTCTGGACCCAGAGGAAGCCTGCAGCAATGAAGACCCGGCACAGCCACAAGTCAAAGTATTCAAAACCGAAGACATCTGTACACAAAGATACACCATGCAGATAACATCCTATACCTAGACACGCCACATACACGCACAAGGTCCACGCTACACGCACGGGAGTCTGCTCGCGTACACTCGTAGCTCTCTTTGGCTACAAGGATGAGCGCACGCCCACAAGTGTGAGCACACACCCACAAGCTTGAGCACACACCCACAAGCATGAGCACAGACCCACAAGCATGAGCACACACCCACAAGGGTGAGCACACACCCACAAGGATGAGCACACACCCACAAGCATGAGCACACACCCACAAGGGTGAGCACATACCCACAAGCATGAGCACACACCCACAAGGGTGAGCACATACCCACAAGCGTGACCACACACAAGCTTG
>NW_011476458.1:9546-12432 GCF_000754665.1 Bison bison bison | reverse complement strand
TGTCACCCCCACCCTCCTCTCACTGGCCAATCTGCGTACTGGGCCAGCACCCCCACAAAGGGCACACCCACAGATGGCTCCCAGGGGCCAGCTCTCCACCGCGTCCCCCACAGCTGGGCCCTGGGGCCCCCATACTTGGAGCACTTGGCGGTCATGTTCACAGGCAGTCAAGGCCTTCTGCAGCTGAACGTTCTTGTCCTGGGTGCTGGCAAGGCTGGCACTGCTCTGGGTCAGGGCCTCCGTCAGACCCTGCACCTTGTCCCGCAGGAGGCCCTCACTCTCCTCCACCTTGGCCAGGGCTCCGCTCAGCCGCTCTACCGTCAGCTGCAGAGTGCTTGCCTTCCTCTCGCCGTCTGCCACCTGGGGGAGGACGGATCAGGCGGTCCAGGTGTGCCCGAGCCAAGCCCTGCCACCTCTCTCCAGGCGTTTGTCACAGACACTCCTGGTTCCCAGGCGCTCCCACAGGCTGTGCCAACAGCTGCCTGGCCCGAGGCGCACTGCCAGTTAAGTGCCCTCTTGCAGGGCACCGTCAACCCAGTTGTCCCAGAAGACGCACTGCCAGTTAAGTGCCCTCTTGCAGGGCACCACCAATCCAGTTGTCCCAGGCCCTGTGGTGGTCTCCGCACTGCTATGGAGGAGAAAGGGGAACCACCACCACCTGACAGTTTGTGTGTTCTTGGCGTAGGCGGGTGATGGCGTAGGGCTAGAAGAGCTGCTGAACATTCCAGTTAGCGCTGAGCTTCCTGGCAGCCAAGGCAAAAACAGAAAAACCAAGCACCTCCCTGCTAGCCCAGAGGCTAAGCTGCCGCACTCCCGATGCAGGAGACGTGGGTTTGATCCCCGGTCAGGGAACTAGACCCCACCTGCTATGACTAAGACTTTGCATGCCACAGCGAAACATCCTGCATGGCTCAACCAAGCCAGTGCAGCCAAAATGGATAAATATTTAAAGAAAGAAAAGAAAATGAGTGAGGTCTCTGTCTCTCCATACACCTCCTTTCAGAGCAGACTCCATCATCAAACAGTCAAGTCTAGTTTTTGCCCTGCCCCTGCTTAGCTCCGTGATCTCGGGCAGAGACCTCAGGTCTGCGAGCCTCCATGTGCCCATCTGGGAAATGGGGTGATGACGATACACACGCTGCCTCGCAGGGCTGCTGGGAGAGCGGGGCCCCCATGATGCCCTGGCTCGGGGCAGGTCGGGGGGACCCACCTGCCTCTGCAGCGAGTCCGCCCGCTCCTGGAGGGCCTGCGCCTGCGCCTCCCGGTCGCTCAGGCCCAGGCGGCTGCGCTGCAGTTCCCCCTCGAGTGTGCGCCGCTGCAGCTCCAGCTTGACGCTGCGGCTCTCGGATGCGTCCAGCACCTCCTTCAGACGCCGCTTGTCGCTCTCCAGCTTTGCCTCGTTGGCCTTCATCTTGCTGAGCTTCTCCTGGGGGTGGGGCAGGGTGATGGCAGACCACCCATGCCCCCTACACCCTTCAGGGCCCGTGGAGAAAGCGGGGGGCGGCCTGGAAGGGGCTGGCCCAACCACTCACCATGGGATCAGGGGTCAGCCCCTGACTCTCCTGGGGCCTCAGTGCCCCCCTGTTCACGGGGTTACTCGGGGACCCCAGGGCACTTTCCAGCTCCGCCCAACTCTCACGGGCCATGAGGTCCAGGCTCAGCCTCCCTCCCTGCTCCCTATTGCACATCCAGGGAGCCCACACCTTGGGTGCTCACAGAGCGCTGGGGGGTGGGGTGTAAAAGTGCAGACTCCAGGGCCTCCCTGCTCTGCCCCATGGCGCTCTAGAGGGCAGCCCAGAGCTGCCTGGCGGGCAGGGGCCCAGGGCCCCCCTGGGTTGTAGGGGATGATGGTCCTTCCCACCCCAAGCAGGACGAGCCGGTGAGGGGGCCTGGGGATTGGGGACAGGGCAGGCAGACCAGAGCCCCTTTCTCCTGTCACCATTCCAGAGCTGGGCAGGTCACGGGGCTGCTCTGACCACAGCCCCCCAGGCCTGGCCCCCCGTCCGTGGGCTCGAGCCCCAGCCCTGCCGTGTCTGGGCCCCGCTGCCCCACACTGGCTCCTGCCCAGCTTTGTTCCTGGCCACCTCCCGCGCCCCTGTGGCTGGGCCCACGGCCAGAGCTGGAGCCGCAGACACAACAAGCCAGCTCAAGCTCGGCCCGGAGCCAGAGGCTGGGGGCGGGCTGCGGGGGCAGGCAGGAGGGCCAGGGGAGAGGGGGGATCTGTGCCTGCAAGAAGAGCTCAAGGCTCCAGCAGCCTGACCGTCAGTACCAGGGCCTGTGTGCCTGCCCCAGACACACACACACACAGGGACACACAGGCATCGCCCAGACACACATAAACCCCCAGAACAGCCCTGGTGTGACTACACAGAGACAAAGGAAACAGGCCCTGTGAGCACCGTCCGTGAGTTCCCAGTGTGTGTGCACGGCCTCCAGGAGAGAATTACTTGTCTCCCCCTTTCATAGATGGGAAAACTGAAAACCACAGGGCGAGGCAAGAACTCAAACCCGTGTCTGTCAGCTGTAAATGCCCAGAGTCTTTCTTCTATAGCCTAATGACCTCAGCGTGAAACCAGACAACAAAATCTGAACGTGCTTTTGGAGAAAGTCACAAGCCAATCACTTCAATGGGTGCTGAGAGACCCACGCAGACAGAACACAGACATGCACGGGAGCACTCACAGGCATCCACGCACAGGAGCACGCATGGGAGCACTCACTGACACACAGGCAGGGAGCACTCACTAACATCCATGCACTGGAATGCTCAGACACCCACGCACGGGAGCACTCAAGGGAGCACTCACAGGTATCCACACATGGGAGCACTCACAGACACACACACACGGGAGCACACAGACACCCATGCATGGGAGCACACAGACA
>NW_011476458.1:4630-6645 GCF_000754665.1 Bison bison bison | reverse complement strand
AGCAGAAGTAGATGATCTTCTGGAACTCTCTTGCTTTTTCTGATCCAACAGATGTTGGCAATTTGATCTCTGGTTCCTCTGCCTTTTCTAAATCCAGCTTGAACATCTAGAAGTTCACAGTTCACGTATTGCTGAAGCCTGGCTTGGAGAATTTTGAGCATTACTTTACTAGCGTGTGAAATGAAAGCAATTGTGTGGAAGTCTGAACATTCTTTGGCATTGCCTTTCTTTGGGATTGGAATGAAAACTGACCTTTTCCAGTCCTGTGGCCATTGCTGAGTTTTCCAAATTTGCTGGCATATTGAGTGCAACACTTTCACAGCATCATCTTTCAGGATTTGAAATAGCTCAACTGGAACTCCATCACCTCCACTAGCTTTGTTCGTAGTGATGCTTCCTAAGGCCCGCTTGACTTTGCATTCCAGGATGTCTGGCTCTAAGTGAATGATCACACCATCATGGTTATCTGAGTCATGAAGGTCTTTTTTGCATAGTTCTGCGTATCCTTTCCACCTTTTCTTAAGTGATTTGCCTGGCCTCAAAGCTTGGAAGATCCAGGGCTGAGACTGGAATCTAGGTGCCCCTATTTCCCTGCAGAAAAACAAACTCTGCTTGGGAGATGATGGGCAGTGAAAAGGGGGGGCAGGGCAGTCAGGACGGCAGGACGGCACCTAGAGGTCAACCTGGGAACTGCAGGACGAGGAGTCTGCCTGCCCTTAGCATCCTCTGCCCAGTGACACCCTAACAGCCTCGTAGCTCCGTGAGCACCCAAAGGACCCAGAGCAGGACATGGACTCACTGCCTCATCCTTCACAGTGAAGCCAGCACCTTGTGGGGGCCCGCAAGGTCTGCCTGAGCAGGTCCCGTGGCCGTCACTCCACCCCTCTCCACCTTGCCCACTGCATCCTGGCTGCCGGGTGGCCTCTGCGGGTCGCAGGGCGGGGGCCCGCCACTCGGGACCCACCCACTCGCCCGCAGCCTCTTCTCCCTTCTTTCCCTACCGACCACCTCCTCAGTGAGGCTCTCCCTGCCCTCCCACACAAACCCCGAGCCCACAGCGCTGCCTTATCTTTAACAACAAGCATTTTCTTATTTCTTTTGCCACACTGCACAGTTTGCAGGATCTTCGTCCCCTGGCCAGAGATCAAACCCCTGCCCCTAGGAGCACAGAGCACTAACCAGTGGGAAGCCAGGGAATTTCCCCAAACACTTTTATTGTGATAAGACAAATATAACGAAACAGGGCTCCCTGACCATCTTTAAGTGGCATTAGTCATATTCACACTGTTTATATGAGCATCACCATCATCTGTTTCTAAATCCTTTCCATCACCCTGTTATGAACTGCATTCCCTCAAAATCCATATGTTGGAGTCCTAACCACCATACCTTAGAATTGGACCTTATTTGTCATGAGTTAAGATGAGGAGTCGTGTCTGACTCTCTGCAACCCCATGGACTGTAGCCCACCAGGCTCCTCTGTCCATGGAATTCTCCAGGCAAGCATACTGGAGTGGGTTGCCACTCCCTTCTCCAGAGAATTTTCCAGACCCAGGGATGGAACCCGCATCTCCCACACAGCAGGCAGATTCTGTACTGCCTGAGCCACCAGGGAAGCCCCATACTGGAGAAGGATGGACCCTAATCCAATATGACTGGTATCCTAATAAAAGGGGACATTTGGGGGACTTCACTGGGAGGCCAGTGGCTAAGACTCCATGCTCCCAATTCAGAGGGCCTGGGTTAGATCCCTGGTCAGGGAACTAGATCCCACATGTTGCGACTGAGACCTGGCCCAGCCACAAAGCGGGGCCTGGACACACCCTCAAGGAGAGCTCCAGGTGAAGACGGGGCACGCTCCGCCGCCAAGAAACTCCCACAGGCTTCAAGCCTGGAGCCAACTCTTCCCTCACTCTGCAGAGGAAGGGCCTAGGACTTCTGGCCTCCAGACCCACGAGACACAAATTTCTCTTGTTTAAGCCACTCAGTTTGTGATACTTTGTTATAGCAGCCCC
>NW_011476458.1:0-1258 GCF_000754665.1 Bison bison bison | reverse complement strand
CGACGCTCTTCCGATCTGGTCCAGCTGCTGGTTCCGGGCGCCGCGCGCCTCCTCCACGGAGCCCAGCAGGTCTCGCTCCCGGGCCCGGAACTCGCTTTCTTGCTCCTGCAGCTTCCGCTGGGCCCCCTGGAGCTGGAGCGGGGACAAGGCCCAGGAGTAGGGGTCAGCAAAGCCACCCCTCAACCGACATCCAGCCTCCCGGCCCACGGGCCCAAAGTAGGGTACACAGCACCTGTGGTCTCCACCCAGCAGGAAACGCGCGAACGTCGTGAGTGGAAGGAAACAGCGTCTCTCTCTGCCTTCTCCGTACGTGCCTTGCAGTGTACACCGCTTATCAGTAATAAACTAACAGCTAAGGCCTGCAGATAGGACTTACTAGTGCCAGGCACTAAGTACTTCCCCCCCACCCAGAAAATCAAATCTAATTACCACTATGAATCATCTCCATTTTACAGATGAGGAAACTGAGACACAGGGCAGTTATGTACCGTGCCCAAGGCCACAATGCTAGAAAACTGAGAGCTAGGATTCAAAGTCAAGCACCCTGGCCCCAGAGCCTTTTCTCTTAACCACTAGACCACAGTGCCTCTCGTGCACATAATTTATCAATGAATCAGACAACGACAGGAAGCACTAAAAACTCCTTAGGAGCGACGTGCCTGACGACACACACGCCTCTGGTTCTGAGAATGAGCCAACCCCTCACTCACTGCCTTAGTTTCACTGAACACCATCCACCCTGGATGCCGAGACCTGCTCAGGGCCTGGTATACACCCCCCATCCTATAACTGCTCTGAGGCACAGAGAGTTCGAGTGACTCAGTCAAGGTCACACAGTAGGTTCAGTGCCAGAAAAGAGTGGAAAGAGTGTCGGCTTTGGAGTCAGACAGACCTGGGTGGCTGTGTGACCTTGGGTAAGTTCCCTTGACCTCTCTGAGCCTCAATATCTGGTTCTCTCTCTAAAATGGGGCTAATTATACCTACCTCATGAGACTGCTGGGAGAATCAAACAACTTCTGTCTACAAAGCTCTCCCCACCCCTGCTACACAGTGCTTGTCATTATTATTATTATTATACTTGGGGAAGAAAGGAGTGGGGATCAGGGACCAGTCCTAAGGAGTGATCTCTCAGAATGACTCCAGCACGACTTCCCTGGTGGTCCAGTGTTAAGACTCTGTTTCCACTGCAGGGGTCATGGCTCAATTCCTGGTCGAGGAACTAAGATCCCACATGCCAAGCAGCATGGCCAAAAAAAAA
>NW_011476457.1:24053-24662 GCF_000754665.1 Bison bison bison | reverse complement strand
TTGTTTTTGTATCCATTCAGCCAGTCTTTGTCTTTTGGTTGGGGCATTCAACCCATTTATGTTTAAGGTAATTATTGATAAGTGTGATCTGTTGCCATTTACTTTATTGTTTGGGGTTTGAACTTATACACCGTTTTTGTGTCTCCTGTCTAGACAATATCCTCTAGTATTTGTTGGAGAGCTGGTTTGGTGGTGCAGAATTCTCTCAGCTTTTGCTTGTCTGAGAAGCTTTTGATTTCTCCTTCATATTTGAATGAGATCCTTGCTGGGTAGAATAATCTTGGCTGTAGGTTATTTTCTTTCATCACTTTAAGTATGTCTTGCCATTCCCTCCTGGCTTGAAGAGTTTCTATTGAAAGATCAGCTGTTATCCTTATGGGAATTCCCTTGTGTGTTATTTGTTGTTTTTCCCTTGCTGCTTTTAATATTTGTTCTTTGTGTTTGATCTTTGTTAATTTGATTAATATGTGTCTTGGGGTGTTTCGCCTTGGGTTTATCCTGTTTGGGACTCTCTGGGTTTCCTGAACTTGAGTGATTATGTCCTTCCCCATTTTAGGGAAGTTTTCAACTATTATCTCCTCAAGTCTTTTCTCATGGTCTTTCTTTTTG
>NW_011476457.1:23522-23953 GCF_000754665.1 Bison bison bison | reverse complement strand
GCCAAAACTTCCAAAACTATGTTGAATCGTAATGGTGAAAGTGGGCACCCTTGTCTTGTTCCTGACTTTAGAGGAAATGCTTTCAATTTTTCACCATTGAGGATAATGTTTGCTGTGGGTTTGTCATATATAGCTTTTATTATGTTGAAGTATGTTTCTTCTATTCCTGCTTTCTGGAGAGTTTTTAATCATAAATGAATGTTGAATTTTGTCAAAGGCTTTCTCTGCATCTGTTGAGATAATCATGTGGTTTTTATTTTTCAATTTGTTAATGTGGTGTATAACATTGATTGATTTGCGGATATTGAAGAATCCTTGCATCCCTGGGATAAAGCCCACTTGGTCATGGTGTATGATCTTTTTAATGTGTTGTTGGATTCTGATTGCTAGAATTTTGTTAAGGATTTTTGCATCTATGTTCATCAGTGATA
>NW_011476457.1:19663-20101 GCF_000754665.1 Bison bison bison | reverse complement strand
ATAAGCATCTGAATGCAGAGTTCCAAAGAATAGCAAGAAGAGATAAGAAAGCCTTCCTCAGTGATCAATGCAAAGAAATAGAGGAAAACAACAGAATGGGAAAGACTAGAGATCCTTCAAGAAATTAGAGATACCAAGGGAACATTTCATGCAAAGATGGGCTCGATAAAGGACGGAAATTGTATGGACCTAACAGAAGCAGAAGATATTAAGAAGAGGTGGCAAGAATACACAGAAGAACTGTACAAAAAAGATCTTCACGACCCAGATAATCACGATGGTGTGATCACTGACCTAAAGCCAGACATCCTGGAATGTGAAGTCAAGTGGGCCTTAGAAAGCCTTACTGTGAACAAAGCTAGCAGAGGTGATGGAATTCCAGTTGAGCTATTTCAAATCCTGAAAGATGATGCTGTGGAAGTGCTGCACTCAATATGC
>NW_011476457.1:18601-19563 GCF_000754665.1 Bison bison bison | reverse complement strand
GGTTGCTTTTCTGGTGCCTGATGTCCTCTGCCGGCATACAGAAGTTGTTTTGTGGAATTTACTCGGCGTTTAAATGTTCTTTGATGAATTTGTGGGGGAGAAAGTGTTCTCCCCGTCCTACTCCTCCGCCATCTTAGCTCCTCCTCCCATAAGTAACTTTCATGTCATTATATTGACGAGTTTGTATTTTTTCTGATTGTTATAAGTAAATCATAAAATAATAATAAGTAAATCTTAAAAATCTCCTAGTTACACATGAATTTGGCCAGGTGCCATCTGATTTCTCTCAAAAGTAGTGAAGAAAATCAAGAGTCTATTCTGGCTGGTTCCTATAAAGGGAACAAGTTCTGTCAGGAACCAGATAAAGTGATGGAGGGCAGGAGAGTTAGGTGCTATTCTGAATATCATTTTCTGCTCCATTTACTTCCATCTTTTTTAACATTAGAATCCCTTTGTGCTTTTCAAAACAATATCATCATAATCACTATACTCTTAATACACATTGAAAGAGGCAAGAGCTACTACAAATTTAGTAATGTTTATAAACAAGTTTTTGCATCTCTTTTCCATGGGGATGATCTTGATCCCTGTCTCCTGTACAATGTCACGAACCTCATTCCATAGTTCATCAGGCACTGTATCTATCAGATCTAGGCCCTGAAATCTATTTCTCAGTTCCACTGTATAATCATAAGGGATTTGATTTAGGTCATACCTGAATGGTCTAGTGGTTTTTCCCACTTTCAATTTAAGTCTGAATTTGGTAATCAGGAGTTCATGATCTGAGCCACAGTCAGCTCCTGGTCTTGTTTTTGTTGACTGTATAGAGCTTCTCCATCTTTGGCTGCAAAGAATATAATCAATCTGATTTCGATGTTGACCATCTGGTGATGTCCATGTGTAGAGTCTTCTCTTGTGTTGTTGGAAGAGGGTGTTTTGTCTATGACCAGTGCGTTTTCTTG
>NW_011476457.1:18095-18501 GCF_000754665.1 Bison bison bison | reverse complement strand
CAGAGTCTTTTCCAATGAGTCAACTCTTTGCATGAGGTGGCCAAAGTACTGGAATTTCAGCTTTAGACTACTGCACAATTGCACTCATCTCACATGCTAGTCAAGTAATGCTCTATATTCTCCAAGCCAGGCTTCAGCAATACGTGAACCATGAACTTCCAGATGTTCAAGCTGGTTTTAGAAAAGGCAGAGGAACCAGAGATCAAATTGCCAACATCTGCTGGATCATCGAAAAAGCAAGAGAGTTCCAGAAAAACATCTATTTCTGCGTTATTGACTATGCCAAAGCCTTTGACTTTGTGGATCTCAATAAACTGTGGAAAATTCTGAAAGAGATGGGAATACCAGACCACATGACTTGCCTCTTGAGAAACCTATATGCAGGTCAGGAAGCAACAGTTAGAAC
>NW_011476457.1:17395-17995 GCF_000754665.1 Bison bison bison | reverse complement strand
TTTTGGGGTGACTTTGGGCAGCCTGTATCTTGGCGCTCAGGGCTGTGTTCCTGTGTTGCTGGAGAATTTACTTGGTATGTCTTGCCCTGGAACTTGTTGGCTCTTCTGTGGTGCTTGGTTTCAGTGTATGTATGGAGGCGTTTGATGAACTTCTGTCAATTAATGATCCCTGGATTCAGGAGTTCCCTGGAGTTGGGTTTGGGCTTAAGCCTCCTGCTTCCAGTTATTGGTCTTATTTTTACAGTAGTGTCAAAACTTCTCCTTCTATACAGCACCATTGATAAAGCATCTACATTAAAGATGAAAAGTTTCTCCACCGTTAGGGTCACCCAGAGAGGTTCACAGCGTTAGATGGAGAAGGGAAGAGGGAGGAGGGAGTTAGAGGTGACCTGAATGAGATGAGGTGGAATCAATAGAGGAGAGAATGGGCTAGCCAGTAATCACTTCCTTATGTGCACTCCACAACTGGACGCTCAGAGGTGTTCACGTAGTTATACAGAGAAGAGAAGAAGGAGGAAGGAGACAGAGGTGGCCAGGAGGATAAAAGGGGGAAATGAAAAGGAGGGAGACAGATCCAGCCAGTAATCAGTTCCCTAAGTG
>NW_011476457.1:13361-14481 GCF_000754665.1 Bison bison bison | reverse complement strand
GCCCCAGAGGAGAGCAGTGCTGGAGCAAGAGCATTGATGTGTTTATTTGGCAAAAGTCAGTCTATTGTGTATGGTGGTCTGGCCACTCTCAGACATGTGGTCTCCTTGTAATATGCTGCCTGTGCAAATTCCAGTAATGGTTGCCCTCTTCCTGCTCATGCTTGGAGCTACCTTTAGCATCTCACAGCGAGCTTTCCCCTTTGTCATGGCAGCTGTTGCTCCAGAGTGGAGCTGCAACGAGAAACTCTAGCTGTGCTGGAGTGTTTACTCAGCTCAGGGTAGAACATCCACTGGGGCATTTGTGTGTGAAGCCTTTTGTTCTGCCCTTTCTACCCTGCTTCGGGAAGATAGAAGCATTTTTGCACTATTCCCAAACTGAGTTGAGGTTTCCCATAGCCCATTTCTTAGTCCCTCTGAGCCTCCCAACAGCCAAGGGAGCTCCTCTTCCCTTAGTCAGACCCCAGGACTGGGGTGTCCAAGATGTAACTTGAGCTGCTCACCCCTCATGGAGAGTCTTCCTTGTAATCTTCCTTTTCCTCTGAGTCCCCTCCTAGGGGCATAGGACCTGACCTAATTGCCTGTCTTTGTTTCTGACTTGATTCTGTCTTTACCTTTCTCATAGCCTTGCTTGTACAGGAGTCTCTCTGGTTGTCTCCAGTTAGTTTTCAGTGAAAATTTTTCCACATAAATATGTGAGGGGAGATGAGTTCCATATCCTTGTACTCTGCCATCTTGATTCGAATCCAGTCTATTTCTCAAAGTTGTTTATTTCCTCTTGATCTTACAATGCACTAGACTGGTTGTAGATAGCCTCTAAAAAATGATTGTAATAGATACAACAAAAGTAATAGTTGATGATTCTAGCTGTAGGAATGTAGGTGTTCTATTGTAATATTTTAAATATCTAAAATAAAGAATAACAAAGAAATAGAGGTGTTTGTTAAAATATCTATTCAAATATGTATTGAATAATTATGTACTAAGTGCTGGGGAAAACATTTATATATTTCTCTTATTAATTTTCACAACAATTAAGACCACTGAAACATAAAGTCTATTTTGATATTTCTGTTAGAGAAACACCCAATTGCTCTCCTAAAGATTACAGTTTTTAAAATGT
>NW_011476457.1:10777-13261 GCF_000754665.1 Bison bison bison | reverse complement strand
GGGGACGACAGAAGATGAGATGGCTGGATGGCATCATTGACTCGATGGACGTGAGTCTGAGTGAACTCCAGGATTTGGTGATGGACAGGGAGGCCTGGCATGCTGTGATTCATGGGGTCGCCAAGAGTCGGACACGACTGAGCGATTGAACTGAACTGATAAACAAGTTTATATCTTATTCCTTACAATAACATCCATGAACATTAAAAAAAGAAAAAAATAAGAGTCAGAAGTACCTATTAAGATGATGAAAAAAACTGTAAGGTACTGAATTATGTCAACGATATAAAATTATGTAAATGATATAAGAAGTGGGTAAGGTACTGAATATTCATAATTGACATGTTCTTTGGAGTGAATGATGCTGAAGCTGAAACTCCAGTACTTTGGCCACCTCATGTGAAGAGTTGACTCATTGGAAAAGACTCTGATGCTGGGAGGGATTGGGGGCAGGAGGAGAAGGAGACAACAGAGGATTAGATGGCTGGATGGCATCACTGACTCGATGGACGTGAGTCTGAGTGAACTCTGGAAGTTGGTGATGGACAGGGAGGCCTGGTGTGCTGTGATTCATGGGGTGGCGAAGAGTCGGACACGACTGAGTGACTGAACTAAACTGAACTGAATGGCAAAGGAGAAAGACTAGGGAAGAAGTTGTCATTTGGATAGAAAATTTCCATTATCTTTTCCATGTTAAATAAATTATGCCCAGAAGGAGGTCAAGGTGGAGGAGTAGGAGGTCGAGGAACTCACTTCCCCCAGTGATCTCATCAGCAGTACATCTACAGTAAGTCCCTGACATTTGAAAAGATTTCCATTCTGAGAGTATGTTCATAAGTTCAATTTGTTTTTAAGTCCAACTAAATTAGCCTAGATACCCAATTAACACAATCGGCTATATAGTACTGTACTGTAATAGGTTTATAATACTTTTCACATAAATAATACATAAAAAACAAACAAACAGTAAAGAAAACATTTTAAATCTTATAGCACAGTACCTTGAAAAGTACAATAGTACAGTACAACCGCTGGCATACAGAGGCTGGCATTGAGTGAAGAGGCAAGAAGGGCTACTGACTGGAGGAGGGAGAGAAGGTAGGAAATGGTAGAGCTGAAGGATCGTCAGTGATAGGAGATGGAGGGCAAGCTTCAATTTCACTCACACTTGATGCTGATAGAATGCCCGTTCATGTCATTGAAAGTTCACAACTTGAAGTTTGTATGTAGAGCACTTGCTGTACATGTGCAACAGTTCTCACTGCAAACTAATTGGAGACTTGGAGAGAGACTCCTGCAACCAAGGCTGTAAGAAATATCCATATGGAATTGGGTCGGAAGAGAAGCCATCCTGTTGGGACCTGTGTTCTGGGTGGAGACTCAGAGGAAAAGAGAGATTACATGGGCAGAGATCCTCCCCAGAGGATGAGTGGTTCCAGACAGATGTTGGCTCCCTCCCACCCTGGGATCCTGCACAGGGAAGGTGAGCCTCCTTGACTGGTTGGAGAGCCAGTGGGACTAACAGAAAAGCTGTGGAAAGCTTGGGCTCCACTCTTTAGGAACACATGCACACTTGCTCCTGAATCAGTGAGAAGAAGGAGGACTGAAAGCTGCATAAGTGGCTGGCCAGTTTCCCAAGACTGCCCGCCTCCCGCCCCAGGCTCATGTTCCAGCCTGAGCCTGGGGAACACTCCAGCTCTGCTTGCTTCAAAATGCAGCTGCACATTTACATTTTCCACACTTTTTTCTCTCGTTTTTCTCCTTTTGGGATCCCTATAATGTGAATGCTAGTACCTTGATATTGACCTACAGAGCCTTTAAATTGTTTTCAGTTTAAAAAATTTAGTTTTCTTTTTGCTATTCTCATTTAGTGATTTCCATTAATCTATCTTTTAGTTGATTTATACATTCTTCTGTATTACTTAGTCTGGCTATTCTTTTCTTCTTGTGTTTTCATTTTAGTTATTGTATTCTTCAGTCGTGACTGATCTTTCTTATGATTTTAGATCCTTGTTAAAATTCTTACTGTGTTCAGCTATTCTTTTCCCCAAGTCAGTTACTATTATTATTACTAATGCTTTCAATTCTTTGTCTAGTAAATTTGATTTCCATCTCAGTAGCTGTTTCTTTTTCAGAAATTTTCTCTTGCCATTTCAATTGAGACAAATTACTCTGTCTTCTTATTTTGCTTAACTTCCTTTGTCTCTATGAAATTAGATGGAAATGTTATCCATGGTGGCCTTGAAGAGGTGTTCTTATATGGGAGTGTCCCTGTACAATCTCCGTGGGACCAGTGGCTTTGATGGCAGAACTGGGTTTGACCTGAACACAAGTCGTGTCTTTCCTCAGGGTGCACTGACAGCTATCACCTTGTTAGGGGACGGAGTCAGAACTGAAGGGGCTGGGGCCAGAGCCAGGTGTGAGCCAGTGCTTCTTTCTCTTTGCTCAGTGACCATCACAGTCCTTTTGAGGGTATAGTGGGTC
>NW_011476457.1:9301-10464 GCF_000754665.1 Bison bison bison | reverse complement strand
AGCATTTTGGAATCACAAATAAATTTGATGTTACTCATATCTTTTCATCTATATGTAAGATTATCGGGATTGCAATTATTCTGTTTTCTATAATCACATAAATAGAAATTGCCTGAAAATGATGAAGAGAAAACTAAAGCTATTTGTTTTAAAAAAAGATTGTTTTATGGAAATTTTCTTCTGTTGGTATATTAGGATTTTTTCAAGTTACTTTTAACATAGATGTCTTGCTTAGATGAGTAAGAATAACTCAACAGTTAAGAAGTTACTTTTCTATAACAACACAAATATCTGGATGAAACATGAAAGTTAAAAATACTTTGTAACTTTTTGTTACTTTTTATTCTAGATTGAATTTACAGAAAATGTGCTAAAGTGGTATAAAGAACTATTAACCTTTTAAGTAGATTCAGCAATAGTTTGCATTCTACCTGAAAGACTTATTCTATAATCTCTTTTTTTCTCTCTCATCTATCTATATCTATCTATCACATATGAATCTATGTATCTATCATCTATGTATATATCTATTATCTATGTATAAATATATTAATTTCTATCTATTTACCTATCACTATTTATCTATTATCTATCTATGGTATCTTTTTTTCTGGACAATAATAGTCTAATTTGGAGATACCATGTTCTTTTCTGCTAAATTCTATTGTTTATTTCCTAAGAATAGGAATGCTATTTTACATAATCATTGTATAGTTAACAAAATAAGAAAATTGAACATAGATACTATATTATTATCTAACCTATAATATATAATTATATTATAGGTTAGATAATAGTGGGGTGCCATCGCCTTGGTATTCAATTCTTTGATCTGGCTTCTGTTTCTTTTCTAAGTGTTTCTATGGTTCTTGGAGAATTTCCACACTTTTTTTGAATCTGTGTAGTTCTTTCCTTGGACTTCCCAGGTGGTGCTAGAGGTAAAGAACACGTGACAACAGATGAAAGTGACACAGGTTTGATCCCTGAATTGGTAAGATCCCCTGGAGCAGGAAATGGCAACCCACTCCAGTATTCTTGTCTGGAGAATCCCATGGACAGAGGAGCCTGGTGGGCTTCTGTCCATAGGGTCACAAAGAGTCAGACACAGCTGAAGCGACTTAGCACAGCGCAACACAATTCTTTCCTTAGGTAACAAGCAAAGC
>NW_011476457.1:5721-9201 GCF_000754665.1 Bison bison bison | reverse complement strand
ATACTGTATTGGTGTTTTTCTTTCTGGCTTACTTCACTCTGTTTAATAGGCTCCAGTTTCATCCACCTCATTAGAACTGATTCAAATGTATTCTTTTTATTTATTTGTTTTTGACTGTGCCGCGTCTTCATTGCTGCCTGGGCTTTTCTTTAGTTGCAGTGAGCTGGGGCTACTCTCCAGTTGCAGTGGGCAGTCTTGTCATTGCAGTGGCCTCTCTTGTGGTGGAGCACTGGCTCTAGGGTGCGCAGGCTTCAACAGCTACAGCACGTGAGCTCAGTAGTTGTGACTCCTGGGCTCTAGAGAACAGGCTCAACAGTTGTGACTCTCAGGCTTAGTTTCTTCAAGGTATGTGGGATATTCTTGAATCAGGGATTGAACCAGCGTTTCCTACAATGGCAGAAGGGTACTTTACCATTGAGCCACCAGGGAAGCCTATGGATTCTGTTTTTAGAAGTGTTTCATGCTTCCCTTTCCACCTCCCCATTAGACTACCTCTGACAAATATTCCTTTAAATTTGGCCCTTAGAATGATGAAGAAATCAGGAAGAAACTTCAGGACAACTCATCCCCTTCTCTATACAGCAGGCTTAAAACATGTTTATTAGTGATATTGTTATCTTAGTACAACTTTATGGTATCATGTTGAAGGTATTCCTTAGAAACTGTTCTAACTAGGACAACTCTTTGAAGGGCATTAATTGCTGCTTTGGGACTTACCCTCCCACTGAACCCAGTTAAGGAAAGCAAGTGTTTATTCTTTTGTTTCCATAAAGGCACCATTTGCTCTAGGAAAAGGGGAGGTCCATCCCCTGACACAGTGAATGCTCTAATGACTTCCTCTTTCCAGCTAAAACCAGATCTTTTTGGTAGACTCAGGACTCTGTCTTATGTAGCAATGATAATCACAGTAATTTTCAGACTCTGCTTTTCTATATTGATGTAGTAGATTAGAATATATGGTACACACAGCCATTTATGCTGGTGATTTCCAAGAGATGAAAACTAGAGATCAGATCAGTCCACACATAGGACTGATAGAGGGCATAGATTCTGTAGACAAATATAGGGAATGAGGACAGACACAGGAAGGACAGAAGTGGAAAGAACTGTTTGAGTTTTACTTAAGCACTAGGTGAGAGTATTAAAGGACTAATATAAGAAAAAACAACCTCGCCAAGGATATGGGAATGGGAAAAAGACACTTGTGTCCACCACTGTTTCTTCCATCTATCTTAGTTAAAAAAAAGAGAAGAGATATTTCATTTCACAACCCATGAAATCTACCTTTGATGAAGTCTTTATTTTTGTCTCCTCTGGTAAGAAGTAAAGTAAACCATAAAGTTCTTACCTTTTCTCTACTTACATCTGTTTTTTTTTTTGTCTCTTATCTCATATTCCTCTCTAACATTTATTAGTATGTTGAAGGATAGATCATACAACAGATTAAGATATGGCTGTAACTTTGTTTTAATCAATATACTAAGATTTTTAGGCAATTGAACATGGAAGAAGAAAGTTATATCCACAATAGAAGAAGCAATGACTGAATTTGGGTTTATATTTCTCATGATGTACTATTTCCCTTCTAGGGCAATTGAAAAATAATTTCTAGATTTTTCTATCATCTCTCAAGAGGCAGTGATCTCTACGTGATGTAATCTTCGTAATTCACTATTTGACCATTGCCACTTTTTGATTCAGCCATGGTGAACTTCATCATCCAGTGGGCTCAACAATACATTCTCTGGTGAGGTCTGACCTGTAGCCTTAAGCAGGAAGTGCCTCTTTCCAAACTTGTCCTTTCTTAGATATTGTCTCTTGGTCCAAGATTCATTTAGAGTTCTAGTTGCATCTTTATAGTTATTCTCCTTCCATAACTTAAAGTTCTTTATGTTAATCTTCTGTTTAATTACAAAATTTTCTTTTTAAGTAATGTAATATCTGACTCTCCTGCATGGTTTCTGAGCTACAGATAGTAGTCTAGTTTAGTGTAACTAGTGAATGATTAAGAGTTTAAAGGCCTGAATCAGTCTTACTGTTGTGGGGTTAAACTATTTCTAACTTTCATGCTGAAACTCAACAAATTAGCTACTGCTCACAGCTTTTTGAGGAATTGCACTTATAAAACATGAGTAATTAAAAGACCCCAATAGAGATAATTGGGGGATTCCCAAGTGGTGTGATAGTAAAGAATCTGCCTGCCAGTGCAGGAGGTGCAAGAGACGTGGGCTTGATCCCTGAGTTGGGAGGATCCCCTGGAGTAGGAAATGGCAACCCACTCCAGTATTCTTGCCTGGAGAATCCCATGAAAAGAGGAACATAGTGGAATATAGTCCATGGGGTCACAAAAAGTCAGATACGACTGAGCACACACACAGGCAATAGAGGCAACCATGGATGGCTCTGCTGTGAATTTTACTTATTTTGGCCAATAGCTTATTAGAAAGTGGGAGAGAAAAAATTGGCTGTGGAAGAAGGGAAGCAGATATGATGTGTCAATGTCGAGTAAGGCAAAGCATTCACAGAGAGAAGGAGGGATATTTAAATAGTGGTTATTATGCCTTGTCATAGTAACTATATAACAAAAGACGGTATTTATCTTTCCTATGAAAGACTGAAAACCCACAAGAGAAAAAAAATCACTTAGGAGTCATAAATATTTATGAAATGCACTTTATTATTATTATTTTTAATAAAAAGAAACCTAAGGTTCTCTAGGTTCAATATATAAAATGACAGAGTCATTTAATGGTTTCAATAAATATTCAGAATTCTTCTCTAAGTTGGAGAATAAAAATATATGTAGACATTATAAATTATGAGCAGAATTTGAATATGGTCTCAGTTACTGTCCTAGAGGAAAGAAACAATGTGAAAACGTCCTTGAGGCTCTGTGTTCAGGTGTCTCAACCCTGTGATACACAGGAGCAAACTTTTAACTTTCAGCACCAGTAGTTGGATTCCTCTCCATCTTCCCCCAACCTCACATTCTTCCTTGCTTCTTTGTTCTCTGGATGGCTTTTATCTTCCTTTTTCTAAAAATACCTCTTTTCAAATCGGTGATGTTTTATGTCCTTTAAAAGGCATTTTATTACTGTTTCCCCCATCTATTTCACAGACTAGTCATGTGAACTAAGATTTTCAGCTTTGTTTGTATCATGAGTAATCATAAGTTGATGTCCATATGTTTCTATTTAGCTTTCAGTTTAGAAATAAATTGTAAGTGCAAGTAAAAAATAGGGAGATAAAGTTAGTCTATAAAAATATTTACTTGAAGCTCAATATTTTCACCCTATATAAGCATTTTGAAATCACAAATAAATTTGATGTTACTTGTATCTTTTCATCTATATGTAAGATTCATATTTAGCTTTCAGTTTAGAAATAAATTGTGAGTGCAAATAAAAAATAGGGAGATAAAGTTATTCTATAAAAATATTTACTTGAAGCTCAATATTTTCACCCTATATAAGCATTTTG
>NW_011476457.1:3224-4337 GCF_000754665.1 Bison bison bison | reverse complement strand
ATACTGTCCTCATGCACCCTCGTTTCTGTCAACTGTTGGCTGTGGCTTGTTGGGTAAGTGGCTTTTCCAACTCAGCACTTCACTTCTCATTTACCTTCTGGGTACCCCTGTGTGGACATCGCCAAGTGGACCATTTCTTCTGTGAAGTTCCAGCACTGCTTCGACTGTCATGTGTTGATACTCATGCTAATGAGCTGACCCTCATGGTCACGAGTTCCATTTTTGTTCTCATACCTCTCATCCTCATTCTCAGCTCCTATGGTGCCATTGCCTGGGCAGTGCTGAGGATGCAGTCAACAACTGGACTCCAGAAAGTCTTTGGGACGTGTGGAGCCCATCTTATGGTTGTATCCCTCTTTTTCATTCCAGTCATGTGTATATACCTCCAGCCACCATCAGGAAATTCTCAAGATCAAGGCAAGTTCATTGCCCTGTTTTATACTGTTGTCACACCTAGCCTCAACCCTCTAATCTACACCCTCAGAAACAAAGATGTAAGAGGGGCCGTAAAGAGACTAGTGGGGTGAGAATGGTCTAGTATACTTGTGACAGTAATGGTATAATGGAGCATCTGTTTCACCAATAGTTCATCTACCCATCCACACGCCAACCCTTCTTTCATTCACTCACTCTATTAGCACTTATTTTGTACTCTCACAAGGTCACAGAGTTCAGGTAGCAGATAGGAATTAAACACAGTCTGCCTAAATAGTAATCACTCTTCAGTGGATATAACAGCCATGTAAAACATGAATCAAACATCAATATTAATTTTTTCAGTGCAGAAATCCAATAAAAATATCCTTTACTTAACTGAAGATGAAGCATAGAATTTGTTGTAAAAATTGATAAAATTCAGATGTAAAATTCCTATGGAGAGATGATATTCTTAATTTAAAATGACCTAGAATATGTCTTTCAGTTTCTCCCTTTATAGGCAAAATTTGTCATAAAATTTTTCTTCTGTCTTTGGTTTAATAATGAAAGATAAGTCTTTACTCCAACACTGTTATTCTCTTTTGAATACTAGTTAATATTGAAAAAAAAATTAGTGTATTCTTTGATATTCCATTATCATTAGTAAGAAAATAATTTTGATGAATTGTACCAAAA
>NW_011476457.1:0-487 GCF_000754665.1 Bison bison bison | reverse complement strand
CTTGAACATCTGGAAGTTCATGGTTCACGTATTGCTGAAGCCTGGCTTGGAGAAGTTTGAGCATTACTTGACTAGCATGTGAGATGTGTGCAGTTGTGCGGTAGTTTGAACATTCTTTGGCACTGCCTTTCTTTGGGATTTCCTGGGGCTTCCCTGGTGGCTCAGAGGGTACAGTGTCTGCCTGCAATGCAGGAGACCTGGGTTTGATCCTTGGGTCAGGAAGATCCCCTGTAGAAGGCGAATGGCTAACCCACTCCAGTACTCTTGCCTGGAAAATCCCATGGACAGAGAAGCCTGGTAGACTACAGTCCATGGGATCACAAAGAGTCAGACATGACTGAACAACTTCACACTCACTTTCTTTGGGATTGGAATGAAAACTGACCTTTTCCAGTCCTGTGGCCACTGCTGAGTTTTCCAAATTTGCTGGCATATTGAGTGCAGCACTTTCACAGTATCATCTTTCAGGATTTGAAATAGCTCAACT
>NW_011476456.1:15202-17264 GCF_000754665.1 Bison bison bison | reverse complement strand
TGAAAATGTAATTTAATTCTACAAATTCAAAGCCCATCCTTCCCACTAACTAAGCTCCATAATCCCTTCTCATTTAGAATTGCTTAGGCTATAATCTGTAGAATGACTGTCTAGGCCTTACATGGATCTGAGGAACACTCATTAATGCTTCAATTAGCCCCATGATTATTTCACTTCCTTGGGGCTATTGAATGCAGTTGATATGGCCACATCTAGCAGTGCCTCTCACATTTTAATAAGAGATTTATGTATTTGATACAATTTTATGGCAGATGGTTATAAAGTATCTTGAGCAAGGGGTGCTTTGTCTAATTCACACAAAGTCTCCATATAAGCTGTAAGTGGTCCTTCACCTTTCCTATCACAACTTGCTTCAGGTACTGGCCACAACCTTATTTACTCTTCCTTGCTCCACCTCCAGCATCACAGCAAAAGCCATGAAAAGTTCTTTCTCAAAAACTGGTTCAACCCTAGGTACTGGAGTCTTCTGTGTTAAGAGAATGTTTTAGTAATGAAAATATGCTTTGTATAGGCTTAGGAGTCCATTCCTATCTAGGCTTTTACCTTTTTCTCTCTATGAAACTTAGAGCAAGTAACATATTTCAAGTCTTTATAGGTAAAATGGAACTAAAATGAGGTGGTTAAAAGGCTCAAATGAGACAATGTATAGAAAATGTATGCAATGTGCCTGTCCAATTGTAGTACATTTTTTAACCCAATTACCACCCTAACTCTTTTGCCAGATCTACTGGGAAGGCTCAAGGATTCAGGCCTCTCACAGCTATGCTTGACACACAATAAATGTTGAACAAGTTTATTTCCTTTCCTTGGTCCCAGGGGACACCCAGTTCCATTATGGGGCTTGTTTCAACTCCCCAGGCTCTGAATTCCAGAAGGACAAATTATGCAAAGGTTCTGGATCAGATTCTTATAAACTGTTTACTTGTGGTCAGGATTAAGTCTGTTTTTCTCTTTGTCACAGTGGAACCAGTTTGGCTACTTAGCTTCCTGTGTTTCTTTCCCAGAGCTCTTCAAATTCATTGAAAGAATCTTTACACCCATATCCAAAGGTATTTTGTGATGTCTTATTCACTTCAGGGAAAATAATGTGATTTCTTGCTGGATACGAATATACCCTGGACAGCCAAGAGGCAAGATTAATTCTAATTAAGTGTGAAACCAGCTGGCAGCAGGATAGTGCTTTTCTTCTATATCTCCTTCAAGACCTACCCACTTGCTCACTGAAGACATTTGAGGAAACACAATAAGCACTATTGTAATGACAATAAGAGTGAAAAATGTAGAGAAACAGAGAGTAAGCAGTGTGGGAAAAACAGCTGCTCCCCAGAAGAGGGGTCTTCATGAGGGTGAAGGTACCTAAGCCACATAGCCACGAGTTTAACGGCCATAGGAGGAAGGAGTCTCTATTCCTCAAGCATGGGAATGCTTCAGGAATGTTTCATAGACTTGACTGTTGGAAACTGCATAGGGCAGAATAGTGGGCCTGGATTATTGACATGAAACTCCTGCATAAGAGAATAAGTATTTTGGGGAAACTGAACCATGCATGAGGACAGGTTCCACAGGGTGATGGGGATCAGGGTGGCTAGATATAGGGCCAATGAACATGACTGTTTCCAGACAATCATTTCACTATAGTGAAGAATTCAAGAATCAAGTGATAGATAGTTAAAATTAGGGAAGATTTTGAATGGCAGAGCATGTCCCACTAGCCCTGAAGAGGTATAGAGAAGAATCCATTCTTATAGAGCAACTAAGGCAGCCACTGCTATTGTTGCTGCTACTGCTGCTACTACTACCACCACTGGCTAATATTAATTGAACATTATTTAAGGGCCAACCATGGTTATTTTGATAAAGTAACTTGCCAATGGTGATTGAGGCATGAATACGGATAATGGTGTTTGAGTTCCTTTCAGGGGGTTTAGAGGCCAGGGCTAGCAAAGGAGATATGGAGAATAGAAGATCTCAACTTCTGTTAAGAGAGGACTCATATTTGAGTCCCTCTAGATCTCAAGCCCAGAAAGGAGACAGAATTCTG
>NW_011476456.1:11167-14093 GCF_000754665.1 Bison bison bison | reverse complement strand
AGGATCTTCCAAGATCAGGGATTGAACCCATGTCTTCTTCATTTGCAGGTGGTTTCTTTGCCACTGAGCTACCAGGGAAGTCCCTGGACCAACCCACATAGACCCCACCTACCTGGACTGACACGCTCCTTTTCTTCCAGTCTCTGAGAAAATGTTGGGCACCTTCGCTTTGCACTCCATTGGCCCCATGTGTGCATGCATGCTCATTTGGTTCAGTTGTGTCCAACTCTTTGTGACCCTATGGACTATAGCCTGCCAGGCTCCTCTGTCCACGGGATTCTCCAGGCTAGAATACTGGAGTGGGTTGCCATGCCCTCCTCCAGAGATTTTCCTGGCCAGGGATTGAACCTGCATCTACTGCATTGCAGGAAGATTCTTTACTGCTGAGCCAATGGGAAAGCCCCCCACTGACCCCATAAAACACAGCAAGTCTCTGACTCCTTCAGGATACTCAGCTGTGCTGACTTGGGTTATCAGAATGCCAGGGCTCTGAGGGCAAGCTTAGAGCATCAAAGGTGCAAGGGACATTAATTTGACTTTTATGTCTCCTCTAGGAGAATTTTCTCAGTCTTGTAGAAGACACAAGGACTTAGTCAAGGGAATGGTCTCAGTTTGTGGGCTTCCCATGTGGCGCTAATGGTAAAGAAACCACCTGCCACTGCGGGAGACGTAAGTGATGTGGGTTTGATCCCTGGGTTGGGAAGATTCCCTGGAGGAGGGCATGGTAACCCGCTCCAATATTCTTGCCTGGAGAATCTCATGGACGGAGGAGCCTGCAGGCTACAGTCCATAAGGTTGCATAGAGTCAGACATGAGTGAAGCAACTCAGCATGCATGTACGAAGTCTGAATTTGAATCCTGAATTCACCCTTTTCTGGCTGAGGGAATGTGGGCAAATTATGTAGCTATTCTGTGCCTCAGTTTTCTCACCTGTAAAATGAGGCAAATGCCAGTACTTACCTCATAGGAATATTATCTGGACAAATTCAGTAAACTCATGCAAAGTACTAAGGCTCATATTTGGCATATAGCAGATGGTGGCTCACACAGTAATGAATCTGCCTGCAATGCAGGAGACCTGCATTTGCGTTAGGAAGATCCCTTGGAGAAGCGAATGACTCCCCACTCCAGTATTCTTGCTTGAAGAATTCCATGGACAAAGGAGCGTGATGGGCTACTAAGTTTGTCATCATTTGTTACAGCAGGAATAGAAAATTAATACAGTGGTTTTGTGCCTTACTTTGTACATGTCAAATGAGGGCTTAATACCTTGTCTTACCTACTTTATGGGTCTGAGAACAAAATAATGAACATAAGTGTGCTCTGCAGAGTTACAAGTTATAAACCTGTTAGTATATTCTCCAGTAGGGAAAAAATTGATCTGTTTTGAAACAACTGGATTAAAGCAATTAAAAGCGTAGAGCTCCTGACATTTCCCAGGAGAAGTGCTGAGGGTTTGGAGGGCTGCTTCTCTCCTAGAGAAGTAGTGAAGCATAGGTGAAATCAGAAAACCTAGGTACAAGTCTATTTCCTATCTGTGTGACCTTGGGCAAGTTATGTTATCTCTCTGAGCCTAATAAAGAAATGAGTGTGAACATGTGATGGAAGCAAAGTACTCAGATGGAAGGCATATTCATCCTTCCCAGTGTGTGCCTTACTGCTGGAAGCAGAGATCTTGATTCTGGTAAACTAGTCACCCAAAGGAAGTAGAGTTGAAAGGCCCTTGGGGTGGTACACTGAGCACCTGTTTTCTGCCACTGGTTTTGGCACGTGACCTTAGATCAGTTCCTTCTCCTCTCTGAGTCTGTTTCTCCATTTTAAGAGGTTAGATTATAACTAGTTGTTTTCAGCTAATGAGGATCAGAATCACCTGGAGAGATGCCAGCTGGAGGATGAGCAAGCGTCTTCTCTTTTTTACAGGTCTCTCCTACCCCAAATAAACTACCCCCCCAAATCCCAAATTAGAGGAGTTTTATTAAATTTTGTTAAGTACCCCTATTCAGGATATAAGAGTTGATTTCCAAGTATGTGGTTTGAAGCAGCTGGTTCTCAAAGGAATATGGATATCTTGGTTATACATTAATTAAAATACTTGCCAATTTCAAATCGGTTAACTAGAGTCATGCTCCTCCCAGTTTCTTGCAATTTCCATTAATGTAGCTTTGTCATGACTGTGGTATTTCCTCTCAGAATACTCCTTCTCATGTGAACTAAGATACTAATCTCTGGGCAGACAAAACCTGGTAGAATTGCCCATGCTTTCATTATAAGGTTGACTGTAGTTAAAATCCACAGCTGAGAATAACTGAATGTCAAAACTGAAAATACCTTTTGAGACTACCTGGTTTAAAGGTAGACAATTTAGGGGAGACTTGCTCAGCATTACAAACAGGCAGTGAGGAGTGAGTCTGGACCCCCAACACTCCTGAATGAACTCTTTACAATGCTCCATGTTGCCTTTCTACTGCTTTTAATGCTCAGAGATTTGAATCAGGTAACTTTCAGTCTTAAGGTGGTTTCACTATTCTTTGAAGTAGAAAATCTTCATTTATATTTCATCAAAGTATAAGACCATGTACAAAGCAATGTAAGAAGCAGGCAGCTATGGACACAATCTTTGTAAACATTTCCAACATACCAGATTGGTCTTATCTACCATTTTTGGTCTTTACCTCACCAAGATATCTCCTTCCTCAACCTACTTTGGCTTACAATCCGTGCTTCTCAAATTTTAATGTGCATAGTTATCTCCTGGATATCTTATTAAAATACAACTTCTGATTTCAGATGTCTGGGAGGGGGCCCAGGAGTCTGTATTTCTCATAAGCTCCCAGGTAATACTGATGCTGAGGCTGATTATGGACCATATTTTGAGTAGCAAAACTTGCAGATGTTAGTCTCATTTCTAAACATCATCTCCACTTAT
>NW_011476456.1:8442-11067 GCF_000754665.1 Bison bison bison | reverse complement strand
TGTCAGAATTCCTTTACCACTTGGAGTAGTGTGCTATATTAGAAACAGGATTGCTCCTGTAGCTTCTAGTGCTGGGTTTTTAATCAATCCCTAACTGTATGACATTGGGCAAATTATTTCTCATCTTCCTGAGTCTCAAGTTTTCTTATCTGTAGAATGGGGCTGTCACTTTCACACAGTGATGTTGTGAGGCCTTAAGGAATAACTGGACTTGGTGCAAAATAGACTGCAGATGGAGATCCCTATGTACAAACAGATTCTGAGCCCTATATTTCCTTAGAATTACAGAAGACAACAGGAACAATGATTGGATTATGCATAATATGCTCAAAGATTGTTTCCATGACAAACTGAAGATAGAGGCCAATAATACTAGACAGTCTGTATATTTTATTAAAAGTCATGTGAATGTACTCCAGGATCTAATTCTTTTTCTTCTGATGTTACATATGTATTTCATAAAGGCATCTTTCTAGGATCTATTAATGTCCTTGGTATCAAATGATTCTTTTCCTTATGAAAATGGAGGCTTTTCTTCATCAGAAACATCTCTTCAAGGTATCTTGCTTTTCTCTGCAATTTTTAAATGCTTCTGAAGCTTTTTCTGGGCTTGTAATGTGTCAAGGCCATTAGAGGCAGCTATATTAAACATAGTATCATTGATCTACATTCTTTCAAAAGCAATTTTTCTAGTCACAGAAGTACTTTTTCATTACTTTATTTATTTTAGTTATTACAGAATTAAAGAACTTCTTGAAAAGG
The DNA here is from genome assembly GCF_000754665.1 of Bison bison bison. NCBI lineage: Eukaryota > Metazoa > Chordata > Mammalia > Artiodactyla > Bovidae > Bison > Bison bison. Next base: position 10,305 of record NW_011476456.1, on the reverse strand, counting down.
GAAGGATTCTTTCACATAATAGCAACTTATTTTAGATATAGTCTACATGACACCACTTATTACTCAACTTGGATGCTGAGTTTTGCCCCTCAGTGGCTGTACAATATCCCTCATATTTTTTAAACAAAAAATTCAATAATATTTTTTATTCTAAATCATCTCTTAACTTTTGCTGTCACCACAGAAAACCCTTAATAGGGATTTGATCCCAAGGCATCAAGTATTGCAGAAGCACCAAGATCATTTCATTTTCTCAAACTACATGTGTGGATGTCACCAGTCTCAGGGTGACACTGCACATGCTAGAACTTTGGGGAAGTAACAGACATATAGAAGGGCCTTTTTTTCTTTGAAAAGCCCCTAAGCCAAGGATTTGACAACTACCAACAAAAATAAATCTTTCGTGACACAAGGTAAAAGTAAATGATCTTTTTAAAAACCATAACAAATGGTCATACTGAATGGGAGGAGGAAACATAACAGAAATCGCTTTCAGCCCAGTTTTTTCTTCCCCAGTAAATTGGACCTGCATTCCCTCCTTCCCCTCAAATGCTTGCCTTTTAATATTTTGTTAATCAGGCAAGAGTCAGAGAGTCATGTCAGCTCCAGTAATATGGCCATTATATTACAAAAGGAAAACAATATGGAGTGCAGAATCAGAGAGACCTGGATTAGAAAAACAGTTGTTTACTTGTGTGACCTTGTGCCAGTTATTTTAGCCTGCTGGGCCATAAATCCTTTATCTGTAAGATGAGGATAGTACCCACTTGTATGATTGTTGTAGGGACTAAAGGATATAGTGTATATGAAGCACCTAGCACTTAGTAGGTGCTTAATAAATGCTATCACTGTCAGCTCAAGATTTACAGTTCATCCATTAGCCAGTTTCTCTCCCACTCCAGTACTTTTGCCTGGAAAATCCAATGCGGGAGACCTGGGTTTGATCCTTGGGTTGGGATGAAGAACTGGAGAAGGGAAAGGCTACCCATTCTAGTATTCTGGCCTGGAAAATTCCATGGACTGTACAGTCCATGGGGTCGCAAAGATTTGGACACAACTGAGTGACTTTCATTTTCTCTGGTTCTCAATAATCTCTCAATATTTGTGGTGGAATACAAATTGATTGTGGAATTTCCCCCCAAGGAAACCACAGTGAACCCATATCTCTAATATCTTCAAAAGTACTGAGGCTCGAATGGACACTGCTTCTGTGGCTAAAATCTGCATACTTGCTTGGTTTAGTTAGTCATCTAATGGGACAGAACAGAGAGTCCACAGCTCTGAGATTAGGGCTCAATGAGTACTTCCTGACTGAGTCCACCAGGCCTCACAGAGATTCTGTTTGGGGGTGAGCAGCAGGTAGAATGGTAGCCACTTGGCTTACTTGCTCCTGGTTTCTTAGCAACTTGACCTTTGAGACTGGGTAGAGCTGAGAGTTCAATATGGCCACTTGGATACACCTTCATTAAGAATGTTGTCAAATTTCTACTAAATTATTTCCACAAAGTCTCTCAATGTGTTTATGTCAGATAACATGTCACTAACTCATCAATAAGCCATACTTAGAGTTACATCTCAGAGAAGGCAATGGCAACCCACTCCAGTACTCTTGCCTGGAAAATCCCATGGGTGGAGGAGCCTGGTAGGCTGCAGTCCATGGGGTCGGGAAGAGTCGGACATGACTGAGCGACTTCACTTTCACTTTTCACTTTCATGCATTGGAGAAGGAAATGGCAACCCACTCTAGTGTTCTTGCCTGGAGAATCCCAGGGACGGGGGAGCCTGGTGGGCTGCTGTCTATGGGGTCGCACAGAGTCAGACACCACTGAAGTGACTTAGCAGCAGCAGCAGAGTTAAATCTTG
>NW_011476456.1:4015-8244 GCF_000754665.1 Bison bison bison | reverse complement strand
CAGAGGATGAGATGGCTGGATGGCATCACCAACTCGATGGACATGAGTTTGAGTGAACTCTGGGAGTTGGTTATGGACAGGGAGGCCTGGCGTGCTGCGATTCATGGGGTCGCAAAGAGTCGAACACGACTGAGTGAATGAACTGAACTGAAAGACAGGCTATCTTAAAACCTATCCTTAAATCAAGGCACCTGTATGGGAACAAGTGGTGACACTTTTTCCAGCAGCTTCTCTTCAACAAATAGGAATCAGAAATGTCTACTTGTCAGATTTCTGACTCACTTCACTAATTAATTGTGTTTTAGTTCCTTTTCAATGATTGAAACATCAAATGAGGAAGACCAGGAGCTTAGTTCTGGAAGTCCCATTTGGTGGCAAGTATATGTGGCTCAAGAAAGAGGGTAAAAGCCAAACTCTCAAAATGGTGGCCCCTAAAGCTACCAATCATGAGGCCCTTTGCTTAATAAGCATGGTATAATTGAAAGAACCTTGAGTAGGGATATTGGATCCTGTTTAGGCACAGCTGCTAACTTGCTCTGCCTCAGTTTCCACAATAGTAAACTAAGCAGTTTGACTAAATAATACTGAAAGGCCTTTCTAATCAATTATTTTAGGAATTGTAAAAAGAGTCTTTTGTCTCAAGGGCTGTGGTTCTTAATCTTTATTATGTCACAGGTCCAATTTGAAATTCACTAGAATGTTATGGACCATTTCCTCAGAAAAGGCACATTGTTGTGGAAGTCTACATACCATTTCAGAGGCTTTATGAAGTTCCTGAGTCCATAGATACTGGGTTAAGAACTGTTTTTCTCAGGCGATAAAATAGCTTATCTTCAAACAGCAAACATGAAACAACAATGACAACTACCTGGCCTTTATCCATCTTAACAATTTTCCCCAGCATTTGATCCCAAAATGGAACTCCTACAGAACAAATGCAGTCTGCCTTAAAAAAAAAAAAAAAAAGAACTGTTTTAAGCTTTTGTTTCTTTCTGATTGCTTGGAAAGGAAGCTGTTAGGACAAAGCAGGAAGAAGAATAATTCAAACAGACATAGGCTTTGACATGCAAAACATGCTTTGCAGATTTGTCCTAAGTATGTAAAAGCAGGAAGGCCACCTTCCTGAGTCCACATTGGAGGGAGTATAGAGGCATCACTCTTTCTGTCTGGGCCATAGGAGCAGATGCATTCTTGGCAATGTGGTACCATGCCAGAGCTCCAAACTGGCACTAGGTTCCATATCTTCAGTAAGAAAGACATGGTAAGAGCCTCTGAAATTCAGCAAACATTCCTACTCCCTTACTTCCAAGGTAATCAATGGCCCCAACTCAAGTAACTTTTAGTTCAGGGTAAGACTTCTGAGATCAATCTTTAGCCCCAAATCTTTCAGAGATAGATGGCCTTTTGAGGAGGCAGGAAGTTCAGAGAACAGTTGAAAACTGAGCTCCTCTCTTCGACTCAGGTCAGTGGACAGCTTGGTTTCTGCAGTCTGGCTTGAGGAAGTTCAACCATTCACAGTCTTATAGGAGCTCAAGATAGACCTTCTAGGGGAATGAAGACAGAATACAAAGGAGAAATAAATTTGTGTATAGGACATGTGCCCCTTATTTTATAGCCTCCCAGAGCCTGAAGGTGCAGGGACAGGAAGAATCTGCTCTTCAGCACACAAGGGTTTGAAGAAGACCCTTCTAGAATCTGGAAAGGGTCCCCTGAGGCCAAGGATTTTACAACCTGAAAGGGAAAGAAGAGAGTAAGGAATTAGCTATGATTGGTTAAGCACTTAATAGCCACTGGGCAGTAGGGCCTCTTGTGGTAGGTAGCAAATCTGCTGAGCAACAGCAGCTGGCTAGGAAAAAGCCCTTATAACTCATTCCATAGACCAGTCCCAATATGGTGCTATAATCAGGGCTGGAAACCCTGTGCTTTTAGCCTGAACTCTAATCCTCAAAAAGTCTATAGGGGATATAGAAGCCTGATATCTCTGAGATTACCCGCCCCCCCCACTTGCGGAATGGTCACTGCCTTTATGGCCCTACAATAACTCCAGATTTCCTTTTACTGGGACTTTACCTTTATGAGAGCTGATAAGAAAAAGCTTATCTACCCACAGACCTCTGAGGACTGGCAGTGATAGGAAGAAAAGGAAGGCTGAGGAGTACGTGGAAAGCTCTGCTCCAGATACCTGGATCTTGTTTATGCATGTATTGGTTTATATCATGCCAACAATCTGACTGTCAATCAGAACTAGGCAGAGAAAGAAATTTCCATGATCTCCATGGCTCTGGTGATCTTAGTAAGTTACACATCCCCTCTGAACCTCAGTTTCTTTATATGTTTAGTGAAAGTACATATTATCTTCCTTATTTTTGACATTTGATATGGACTAAATGAGTTAATGGATGTGAAAGCACTTTGCATTTGACATATATAAAGAACTAAGGATGAAGATTCAAGGAGTATGAAATAGTGATTTGGGCTGAAGGAATGAAATCCTTCTACAAATACTAAGGTAGACTCTTTGGACCTACCAAAATATCAAATGAGAGTTTACTGATATTCTTACAGACCCAAAGGATGTCAGAATTAAAAGGTTCCAAACATTTCATTTTACATATTAGGAAATTGAGGCCCAGGAAAGGAAATGTAATTGCCCCAAATGTCACAATCTAGGATTTCTAATGACCTTGATTCAAAGGCAATTCATATAATTATACTGTAGTTTGGCCGAGAGAGAAAGAAAGAGAAAGTAAACTTAAAAACATAGAGAACCTCAGTATAAAAAGACAGTAAGTATAAGGATCATGTAATTACAAAGTAGTAAACTGAGTCACGGAGGTTAATTCCCACCCTCTGGACCTATATGGCATTCCAGGTCTCAAAAACTCAGATCTCATAAAGAAGGCATATGTGTAACAAGGTTTTGTAATCAGAAGAGGATACTACATACCTGAGGCCTCAACTCTCATCTCCAGGAAGTCTGCCTTGAGAACTGCGGGTAAAGGATGAAAGACATTTCACTAAGACTCTAGAAATCAGAACTGGAAAGGCAAAACAAGTGGGTGGGTAACCCTTCTAAGGCCGTGCCAATCCAGCCATTTGAAAAATTAGGAAGTGATTCCATCCAGATATTTCAAAACATCTCACTCCATGGTTATAGGTTAGGCTACCTCTCTAGCAGATTTAGAGAGCCCAGTGTCCCAGACACAAAAACACCTTTCAGGTGCTACCACAATCCTTTGAGTGTCATACAATGGGAGGCTAGGGGAGACCAGAGAAATTGGCCTAAGACCAAAGACTACATTCTATGATTATCTCCAATGAGAGAAGGGCAGAGAGGAAAGGCAAATGCCTTGTATGGAACATGAATCTTCCTTTGCCTCAGAGACCAGACAAGCTTTGCCTGGATCTTGATGTCTTTAGATCAGCCCTAGGGTCACCTTGTCTAGAGATGGTTGGAGGAAAGAGAAAACCCTGGATAATTAAAGTCCATATAATGTGGGCAGAAAATCCCAGACAACAGCTGGTCCCAGGGCTATGTTCTCAACATTGTTTTTCTCCTCTCTCTTAAGTCTATTTATATCTACTCCCTGAGTGATCTTATTCCCATTCATGATTTCAATCCCCATCAAGCACTGAGACCCCACCTTCACCCCCAAAGGCTACTATTCATATTGTAATATATGTGAATAAATTTGTACAGTGTCGGTACTCAATAATTCTACCCCTAAATGTATGTAGGTCCAGTACCAATTACTAGTCTAAGTTGTAGTTACCCATTGGTCATTACTATCTGGATGTCACACAGAATCTTAATACACACTGTGTCCAAAATTGATCAGAGAAAGTTTTCCACAAAACCTGTTCCACCATGATTTACTATTGCTACCATCTACCCAGCTGTCCAAGTTAGACTTTTTCTCTCTTCATCCTTCTCCAATGTTCCATATTTGAAAAGTCATTAAGGTCTTACTGCTGCTGCTGCTAAGCCACTTCAGTCGTGTCTGACTCTGTGCAACCCCATAGACGGCAGCCCACCAGGCTTCCCCGTCCCTAGGATTCTCCAGGCAACACTGGAGTGGGTTGCCATTTCCTTCTCCAGTGCATGAAACTGAAAAGTGAAAGTGAAGTTGCTTAGTCTTGTCTGACTCTTAGCGACCCCATGAACTGCAGCCCACCAGGCTCCTCCGTCCATGGGATTTTCCAGGCAAGAGTGCTGGAGTAGGGTGCCA
>NW_011476456.1:0-2152 GCF_000754665.1 Bison bison bison | reverse complement strand
GGTAAATTATTGTCTAAGGAGAATATGGTCTAGACTAGAGTTCCATGTGGCTGACTGCCAAGCAGAATTTGAGTGGCCTGCTATTCAGAATCATGTCCTGGTGAGTCAGGGCCCACAATTTTAACTAAATGATGTCTAACCTATCCCAGCTCCAGTGCTGGCAAAAGCATATTACTCTGCTTTTAATTGAACACCCAGAAGAGTTACACTCCTATTACCAACCAGGAAACACAATTTTGATCTCTCTGATAAGCAACACTAAGTGAACTCACAGAAGAGTCCCTGAAGGATAAGCAATCATTTCTCCAGGTGTTCCAATCTAACGGGTCCCAAATGATAGGCCTTGAAAAGTTTATACCAGCACTTGAAGAATTTTAAAAACAAATTAATTGGAAGGAAGAAAGGAAAGAAATGTAAAAACCTAGATTCCCAGGTCCTACTCCTGGAGATTCTGTTTAAATGAGTCTAGAGTGCAAGGTAGGAATCTGTGTTCATTTTCTTTTCCCTCAAAATGTTCCAGGTGATTTACATGTGCAGCCAGTTTGAAAACAACCACCTAAGTCTAATGCTTACCTCTGGAATCAGGACTATGCTCATTCTAAGGCTGTTTTTGTTAGAATGTTGCACTCTATATATTTCTATCTGTTGTCCTTTTAGAATAAAATAGGATCTAAATAAGCAAACTAACAAAAAAAAAGACCTACAATGAGCATAATATTTTTGCAATACCACTTGGCATGTGAGTACTCTGTGTGTGTGTGTGTGTGTGTGTGTGTGTGAGAGAGAGAGAGAGAGAGAGATTGAAAAACAGAGTCAGAGAGGCAGAGACAACAAATATAGAGACAGACAAAGAAAGAGAGACATGGAGAGAGAGAGAAAAAAAGAGTCAAAGAGATAGGGAAACTGAGAGACAAAGAAACAGAGACATAAGTAGAAAAAACACAAAGAGAGATAAAGAGACTGAGAATTACAGAGACGGAGAAAGAAATAGTGTAAAAGAAACAAATAGGTAAGAGTGACAAAGGCAGAGAGACACACAGGTATAGGGAAAAGGCAGAAACACAAGTTAAGACTGGGGAGACAGAAAGACAGTGTTGGGGGAGAGAAAGGAACAAACACAGTCAGACAGAGACAGAGCTACAGGAAACAGAAAAGGGGAATGTTAAGAGAGTAAATGACACACTCATGATGCATTTGTTAAAAAGTGATTTGGTTTCAGTTCTGTCACCTGCATCTCTTACCTTCCTGTTTTCCGGGAAGCTGTTTCAAAGAATCTGGTCCTGGAAGCCACTCTGCAAACAGAAGTCAACCAAGTCCCATCAACTGCTCTGAAATATGTGTGAGAACCAATGGCCAATGGAAAGGAGAATAAAATATGAACCAGACAGGCCACCAATGCCACGTTCTGTCTTAGCTTACAAAGGATCTGGGTCTGAGGGAAAATCTACATATCAGAATGTGAAATGGCTCAGACACCATAGGCACTCCCAAGGCTATGGCTGATACCCTCTGCTTCCCCTTGGTTCAGAATGTTCTAAGTATGATATGCATTCAGGCTAGTCTTGGGAGAAATAAGTGAAACAAGTTCTTGGTTTCAGAGTATAGTTTTTGGCATTATGTAAATACACTTAGCTAATCAGTCCAAGCGGTAGAGGCTTTTATTTTCTTACTTCCTCAATTTTACAATTATGAGACAATAAACACAAGAAAAAGGAAAACCAGGAAGCAGGATACTGAGAGTGGTCCCAGGCACTGGCTACAGAGAGGCCAGCCAGGCTAGTTTTGTGGCCAAGCAAGGCAGGTCCCTAAGGGGTGCTGTGGCCCCATCTTAGCTGCTCTATCCCTGGTATCTTGGCTTGCAAGCCAGCCTCAGGAAGGCCTGCTGGATATTCGTTCTGTTCTTACCCTGTAAGATGCTCTATGGAGAATGAGAGTCATTTTGGAAAATTTTTAAATCATACTTTCTCTTTTTTAAAAAAGCCTTAAAGTACAAGTAAAATGAAACAAATCTGTTCATTAAATTACTTTAAAACAAGTATAATAATAAGATAAAAATTCAGGCCAAGAAGCATGAAAGCAGCAGGTAACTTTATTACCCTACAGAAGCTAAGGGCAACTAAGAAAAATGGGTCTCCTATCAGGCATTAAGTTT
>NW_011476455.1:10317-12033 GCF_000754665.1 Bison bison bison | reverse complement strand
TTGGCGGCAGCAGCAGCAGCAGCAATCCTATTTGGGAGTATGTTGGCATTTGCTCAGACAACTAATATAGACATGCACAACTCGCTCAGTCTAGCTGCAGCACTGAATACAGACACACATATGATAAAGATGATTATACAAACTATCTTATTTCCCACTTACATCTAACAAAAGTTAGCTTGATGCAGTCTATCATTAACATAACATAATTAGCTTATGAACATTAAAATTTTTCCCCTTTTCTTCTCTAAAAACAGAAAAATCCTTTGAAACCTCTTTAGTATAAGCTGAATGAATAAAGGTATCCTGCTATGTTCTTTTCAAGACTTACCTTAAAATGTAATATGAAGCCTTTTATACTTCAGTTTAGGATTGCCCAAAGGCAATAATTTTCACCCAAGCTAAAATATGACTTTCGCAATCAGCTAAACACTATAAAGAAATCTAAATAAGAAAAGCATAACACACAGGCCATAAATCTTACCTTAATTGTTCAGTTCAAGCATCATCATTATCTGCAAAGAAAAAAATGTGAAAGCTCACCTTAGCAATATACATTCAGTCTGTTTTCATAATTTTAAGAGTAAACACAATAATTAAAAAGTAAAAGAAATGTCCGACTTTTATTAGTAGCTAGATTCTTAGTTTATAACTGATTCATGTTAAGGTTTGACAGAAAACAACAAAATTCTGAAAACCAATTACCCTTCAATTAAAAAATAAATTAAAAAAAAAAAGGAAAACTGCACCTGCAAGCTGTCTATGAACTTTCTCAGCCTAAAAGTAGCCCTAGAATCAAATACACTTTGTTTTTTTAAGAAGTACATGTCCCCATCCACCCTACTTTTCTAAGTATCCCATTCAGACAAATATAAAATCTGGTTAAGATGAAATGTAAAATATTTCATTTGTTGTTCAAATTCTGCCCAAATTTTGAGTGATTTAGAATAATCACATTCCAGAGAATACAATCAAGGCATCACCAACTCAATGGACAGGAGTTTGAGCAATCTTCGGGAGATAGCGAAGGACAGAGAAACCTGGCATGCTGCAGCCCATGGGGTCGCAAAGTCAGCTGAGCAACTGAACAATACCAACAAGGATAAAAGAAGGGCCACTCAAGAGACAGGCACCTAACGTGACACAGGAAAATCTGGGCTAAGGCAGCGCAGAATATCCTGAAGCTTCTTTCTGGGCAGCCAGAGCAGAGGGGAAACTTTGTGAGTTAACAAAAGCCACTGGCAGAAAGGAGAACTGGCCCCCTGTGCCAAAGCCCAAGAGCCCGTACCCACGGCCAAGCTCTTGGACACCCTGCAGCTTGGGGACTCTGGCAACAGCAGGACCTACCGGAGGGCTGAGGAAAGATTCACTGAGACACAGACACCAGGGAAAGCAGCTCACCACTGTGCCAGGCTCATGGCCTGAGCGCAGACAGCTTCTGTGGAACAAACACATGAAGAAGCCTTTACTGATAGTTTCATGGAAACCAGACAGGATTCTTTCATGGCCATTTCTTCAGCCAAATTTCTAGAAGAGTCACAGGCAGAACAAATGAGAGGGCAATGCAGGCCGATATTAGGAAGCCAAAGGAGCCTAGTCCCACACACCAAATTCAGTGTGGAGGTTTCCTGGGCCAACTAGGCTGTGCTAAAGCACTAGCCTCTTTCCAACTAAACCAACAGTTTCAAACTCCTCTCCCTCCCTTTTTTAAAAGCA
>NW_011476455.1:4319-8019 GCF_000754665.1 Bison bison bison | reverse complement strand
GAAAGAATGAAATTCTGATACATGCTACTACATGGATGAACCTCAAAAACATGATAATTTAAGGAAGCTACACACAAAAGGCCATACATTATACCATTTACATGAAATGTTCAAAATAGGCAAATCCACAGAGACAGAAAGTAAATTTGTGTTCCAGGGAACGGGGAGTGACTGCTAATGGGCACAGGTTTCTTTTTGTGTGTGTGTGGGGAGAAGGTATATGACAAAAATACTCCAGAATTAGTGGTGATGATTGCATAATTCAGTGTCTATACTAAAAACAACTGAACTGTACACATTAAAAAAGTAAGCTTTATTGTATGTGAATTATAACTAAATAATCTAGACATATTTTTATTGATACACACACACACACACTCAGCCTGAGAATTAGCAATAAGACCCTAATTTATATGTGCCACAAATGATCTCCTTGTCCCTTCAGCAGTATCCTTTTCAATAAGCAGTTACACACACAGTAAATACTCCGTCAGGATTACAAGATCACGTGCTGGCAACAATGAAGGTTAACTATGGTGCACACTCATCTGAATGGGAAGTTGGTTAAGTAGGTTACTGGCAGGAAAGAAAATGAACTATGTTTTCAACAGATACCTCAAAACTAAAGATAAAAAGAGAGCATTGAATGCCAGCCCTTTGCTTTTTATAACACTCTTTTCCAACTTTTCAATCGTGCACTTTTATCTTGTACTATCAATTGTTTACGGATAGTGTAGAGGAGCCTTTTCTCTGGTCTCTATCTCCATGCTCACTTCCAAAGCTGATTATTACAATAAACCAAGGGGGGAGTCAAATCCAAGCATGGAGAATATATATCTCAAACAGAAATGTTTGTGTGGATTAAAGGTAGACCCTTTTTATTGGTCATGGACCTAACTGCTTCCATCCGTACACATAACAAAACCCAATTCTTTGTTTATTACTTTTATTATATAGGATTTTGAGCACGGCATTCAAAGAGCTCTCCAACCTCACATACCTACCTGCTTGTCCCAATTATAACCCTACAGGTCACCACTCCCAAACCTATCAGGCATTTACTGTCCAGCCTTTGCTCAGGCCCTTATCTTGCACTAGGAGTTCCCTCCCCACATCTTGACAGCTATGAAAATCCTAGTTATCTACAGGCCCACTTTTGCCACGTCCCTCACAACCTAATCTTTCTCTTCATTTTCATCATCATTCCACTTCTATTACAGCTCTCATTCACTTATAGTTTCCTAATTACACTGTCAGCTCCCTGGAGGGACACACAACACCTAATGCCACCCGTTCACGGGCCCTTTTTTGGGTCTGCAACATCTAGTACACAGCTTTCCACACGCTGAGGTATCAAATGAATGCTAAATTGAGAACCATGAGTAAACTACTTCCTCCTTCATTCTTGCTATTCTTTTTTTTTTTTTTCATTCTTGCTATTCTAATTTTTCTATTTGTACTTTCCGTACTTGCAGTTTTTTCTCTATTCAATCAGTTCTTCCCCCATTCTGTTTTTGAGGTCTATTAAAATATGTGGGAGAAGACAAAAAAAAATTTGATTCTTACTTGAAACTCAAATGAGAAAACCACTTTAAAATAAGTACTCTGGAATGCAGCAGGAAATGCTGAAGACCCACATTCCTGTTAACAAGCTCCGAAAGGATGCTAGGTTTATAAACGGCTTCCTCAAATTCTCAGGTTTTCAAATCTGAAACCCCTTGACTAACTCTCATTTCCAAAAATTTAAACTGAATTTATCACTCCTGACTTAAATTTAGGAACAGATCTTTTTTTTCTTCTTTTCAAAATCACATGTTTCTTTTGCACTCACTCTTAAATGTCCCCGTTAGAGGCACGCCACTTTATTTCATATCACAGCTTGAGAAACTGAGGCTCAAAGAAACTAACCAAGGCCACAAAAGCATGGTTAATCCCTCCATCGTTTCTATTTTCACCTAGGCTGTATTTATTTCCTTATCTCTCAATACAGGTGTGTCTCGCTTAACAGCCTCTTAGCTCCACTCTTTTATTTCCGGTCTTCCTGGGTGTCTTGCTGAACAAGGCATGTCAAGGAAGTCATTAAGTATAATAATGGGCACTATCTCTACAGCAAGAAGTGGAGCATAACAAAATGAATTAAGCAAATAGCACAGGCACAGACCAACTTGGAAGGCACAACTTGCCACATGAAAACACGTTATCTAGGTGACCACTGAGCCTTGCCTCAGAGACTGCTAGAGAAGGAAAAAACTGTACAAATCAAACCACGCTATATCACGAAGTCAGAGCAGCTCATCCTACTTAAAGAAGTCGTTCCATGAGTGCTCTTTTATGAAGATCAGGCATCTAGTAGAAATATAAACTCTCAGTTTTGCTTAAAACAAGGCACCTTTGTAGTTAGATATACTAACTAATCATTAACAGTGGTGGAGTGAGTAGGTAGGGAGAAGAGAGGAGAAAAAAATACATTTGGTTAAGGAACTCAATTTTCTTAAATTATCCTGAAAATAGAGAGCAGTGTGCTCCAACACAACTTTCTGTGATGAAGGAAATGTTCTTATGTCCAATATAGTAGTCACAAACCACATACAGCTACTGAGCGCTTGAAATGTGGCTGGTCCAACTGAGGAAGTGAAGTGTTAATCTCATTTCAATTCGGTTACATTTAAGTTGCTACATGAGTACTGCATTGGAAAGTACAGGCATGGAGTGTGCTTAACTGAGAGTCCATGAAAGAGCTGCAGGGGGAAAATGCACCTTCTAGAATCATAGGTGAGACAAGGGTGAGTGAATGGATGGAACTGTGCTTGAGCCTTCCTCTGGAAAGAGTCAAAAAGGTTTCATCAGATTCTTAATGGAGTATGCACCTCAAGAAATGATCAATTAAATATATTTTTTTTAAAAAAGAAGCGATCAATAAGCGTCTGCAACATTTGTATATTTCGTGTGATTAATTTGTGTAGTTCATAAGACCCTCAAGACTTTTACCTTTACTTGCCATTACTGTTTCGAGGTTCTCTCCCTTACCCATAAGACTTCATTAATATTACACTTGGACCATGAACTGTGACAGTTCAATCAAGAGACTTATTCACAGGAAACTGCTAATCCTGTGAGGAAAACATTTTGTTCTTCGTTTTATTTAATGAAGTCCTCAAAAGGAACAAGCATAAATTTACCTGTAACGAAGACACCTGAAAAATGCACTCGAAATGCTTGACAGAAAAGAGTGGGGATAGTTTTAAGGCTGCACTTTGGAGGACAAAATTAAAATGCAAACAAATGAATAAAAGTCACAAAATAGGAATACTACACTATGAAGTAGAGCAGGGTATTTCAGGAAGAAGACTGCATTGTGAAAGACAGGAATGTGAATGTGCATGTTAGAAAAATATATTAAGGGCAACGAAACACAAACTGAACATGATCTGCGATGATCTGCTGTAACTTAAGGGAACCCTGCTTCTGACTCGTCTCTTCAAGTTAGGTAAGAAACCTGCTTGCTATCTTTAATTTGAAGCAGAAAGGGGTGAGGGCTGGAGAAACTTCCATGTAAGCTCAGGGAAGAGTCAGTATAGCAACACTCCCCACAAGGCATGAGGCCACAGCAAGGTAGAACTTTTTGGCTGTTAGAGAAATGAAGTAAGAGGGGTGGAATTTCTCAAGATCTATTTCAAGAGAACAGCTGTTTATCCAGCAT
>NW_011476455.1:0-1761 GCF_000754665.1 Bison bison bison | reverse complement strand
GTTCACAAGAACCTGGGATGAAAATGGTTCAGCCCACACAGACCCAGCAGTCAGTTCACTGGATGCCGTGCTCTGCTCTCCTTCACTCCTGGATAATGAATGTGGCCACGGGATGAATGTAGCAAGCTGTTCCATACTGTTTCTCCATCCCCCTCTAACAATAGCAGACACTGGGAAGGCATCAGGCCATGGACACAAGTGGGGCCTGTGTTCTGAGTCCCTGCACTGCAACGAGCAGGTTGAGGGCAGCCAGTTTGGTGAACCTCCATGGCCTGTCTTGCTCCTTTCTGTATTTCTTCCCAGACACAGGGCTGGCTCTCCCCAGCCCACGCTGATCTAGCTGCGACCTCACCTACATGCGCTAACCACTCGTCATCCTCTCTATGTTCGTGATAAGCACCAGCATGCCCTACTCTGCACCCGGCATGGTAAAAAATTAACAGAAGGTAATGGAAGAACCCAGGATGTGCAAACACCCGGAGCTCACCTTCACAACACGTGCTATGCCAAGAGTCACGCTGGGGAAGTTCTCTCCAGAGCAGAGGCACCCCCAGCCTCCCTGGCAAGCTCCAACCTCCCCTCCCCAACACAGGGCAGCCAGGCCCCCCTCACCTACACACCTGGGTCCCCCAGCTCTCCTCCAGAAGGAACCTTGACCTTTCATCTGCATCACAGCTCTCCAAACGCCCTGGGGCCTTTTGTGAGTTTACCAACCCCCTCAAAAAAAAAAATTCTTAATACATGTTCTGTTGATGATCTACTTAGTCACAGGCTCTATTTTCTTTTCCTTGGTTTTGATTAACAAATTTATTACCAAGCTACCTTTCAAGTGAGACCTGTTTCTCACACACACAGACACACACACACTTTTCCATTTGGCTTATTTCCTTCTGTTGCTTCACCAGCTTGCCTGAGGCAGAACTCCAGGCAGCCCTCCTTTTACTGTGCTTCACAGTTATTAGGGGCTTTTTACAAACTGAAGGTTTCTGGCACTGCATGAAGCAAGTTTATGAGCGCCATTTTCCAACAGTATTTGCTCACTGCTTGTCTCTGCATCACGTTTTCATAATTCTTGCATTATTTTAAACTTGTTCATTATTATTATATTTGTTACCGTGATCTGTGATCAGTGATATCAGCAGTGCAAAAAGATTACAACTCACTGAAGGCTCAGACGATGGCCAACAATTTTCAGCCACAAAGTATTTTTTAATTAAAGTGTGTATGTTGGTTTTTTTAGGCATAACACACAGGTATGGTATAAACGTCTTGTAACTTTCATAAGCAGTGAAAAACCAAAACCTTTGGTCTGAAACCAAATCCAAAATATCTCCGAGGTATATCTGTACTTGGAAGCCAATAATTTGATGTCTTTACTTGGTGTCATAGATCCACAAAGGCATTACAAAGTACAACCAGCTCAATGTTACAAAGAAATGTGGTGACCTAACTTGGCCAGAGCAGCAAACCAAGTGCACATGGAGCAAGACTCCCCAGAGCAGGGGGTGCTCCTCCTGCACCATTCTCTTGATTCTCCCCAGGATAAAACCCCTGCAGTAGTAACAGAGCACACATCCCTTTGGTAGATTGCACTTGATAGCAATCATTTTTAGGTGTATAATTCAGCATCCCCTCTACCCCACAGCAGACAACTCCTGATACAAGGCAGAAAAATCTATTCATTGGCAATGAACACACTCAGTGTCCATCAGCACAAGGCAAAAAGCAAAGCTCCTCACAAAAGATGCCATGTTGACCAAA
>NW_011476454.1:14487-15377 GCF_000754665.1 Bison bison bison | reverse complement strand
AGCACCAATACAGTATATTAACACATATATATGGAATTTAGAAAGATGGTAATGATGACCCTATATGTGATACAGCAAAAGAGACACAGATGTATAGAACAGAATTTTGGACTCTGTGGGAGAAGGTGAGGGTGGGATGATTTGAGAGAATAGCATTGAATCTTGTATATTATCATATGTGAAATAGCGCCAGTCCAGGTTTGATGCGTGGGACAGGGCGCTCAGAGCTGGTGCACTGGGATGACCTTGAGGGATGGGATGGGGAGAGAGGTGGGAGGGGGTTCAGGATGGGGAACACATGTACACCCATGGCTGATTCATGTCAATGTATGGCCAAAATCACTGCAATATTATAAAGTAATTAGCCTAAATTATAATAAATAAATTTAAAAAAAGAAAGAAATAGATTGGCAACACATTTCAGTATTCTTGCCTGGAGAATTGCATGGACAGAGGAGCCTGGTGGGCACATTCCAAGAAGTTGTAAAGAGTCAGACACAACTGAGTGATGAAGACACACACATATCCAAATTATAGGTGATATAGGTGGTATTTTACCATATCTCTCTAAATAATAATGCCAGAGAAAAATTGTAGTCATGTTACAATTGATTCTACATATCAACCAAATCGATTCTACTTGACATAGAACAATACATTCAGCAACTGCAGAGTAAATTACCTTCAGCACATGGAATAGGATTCTAGTAGGCTCCATAGTGACCCCCTCCCCCCAAAAAATGTCTGCCTGAAAATGCAGAGTGTGACCTTAATTGGAAATAGGATCTTTCCAAATGAATTAGTTAGGATGAGGTCATGCTGGATTAGGTGGGCCTTAAATGCACTGGCAGGTGTTCTTCTGAGAAGAAGAGAGGAAACAAACACAAAAA
>NW_011476454.1:8543-11889 GCF_000754665.1 Bison bison bison | reverse complement strand
AGTCAAGGCTGTGGTTTTTCCTGTGGTCATGTATGGATGTGAGAGTTGGACTGTGAAGAAAGCTGACTGCTGAAGAATTGATGTTTTTGAACTGTGGTGCTGGAGAAGACTATTGCAAGTCCCTTGGACTGAAAAGAGGTCCAACCAGTCCATCCTAAATGAGTCAGTCCTGGGTGTTCATTGGGACAACTGATGCTAAAGCTGAAACTCCAATACTTTGGCCACCTCGTGCAAAGAGTCATTGGAAAAGACCCTGATGTTGGGAGGCATTGGGGGCAGGAGGAGAAGGGGACGACAGAGGATGAGATGGCTGGATGGCATCACCGATTCAATGGGCATGAGTTTGAGTGGACTCCGGGAGTTGGTGATGGACAGGGAGGCCTGGCATGCTGGGATTTATGGGGTCACAAAGAGTTTGACACGACTGAGCAACTGAACTGAACTGAACTGAAAGTTTATATCTTAAAGTGTGTTCCTGAGCAGAAAGGCACACTTTTTTCCCTCAATCTCATTAAATTTTACATTCATTTTATAAAATAGAGGCTCCTTTCCTTCCATCTTTCTTTATTGTGCCCCCAATTTCTGTAATCTACTCTAAAGTTAAAAGTCTTCCCTTTAAGATGTTCTGCTCCCATGGGACTAAAGGAGTTTATAAGGTAATCCAGTGACTACAGTGTTGGCTAAAGATCAGCAAAGAGGTGTTATCCATGCCAATCCTTCTTTTTGTTCTAACTTCATCACCAAGCCTATGTTGATCTGGATTGTCTACATTCACAGCTTCAAAGAGAACAGGAGTGTGAATTGTTCTTGCTGTAAATCATTCTGTCCTTTCATTTTTCTTGGTGAGGAATTGTATCATGTAAAGTTCATTTTTATTTAGGCACTTATCTAGGGCATTCTCAAAATGACTGTACCAATCAAGCTCTACTTAGAATGAATAGCAGTGACTTATAGAGTTATGATAATGGTTAGCTTTGGGGGACAAAACTTGGGAGTGAGCAAAAATGACAGTGGCACTTATATTTTTAACCTGAATGGTAGGGGATTCCATGAGTGGATATGCTGTGATGGTTTTTTTTTTCTGTAAATATATACAGATATAATAAGAATACAAATACTCTTTCTCTAATTCATACCAGAAAGGTGAATACTGTGGTGGGGGTCTGTGGCATCAATTTTAGTGGCAAAGTCACCATGCGCTTGGGGTAATGAAGCAGGAGTCCAGGAGAGCTTCTGCCCAACATGGAACCAAGAGTGTATCTCCGACCCCTGACCTCTCTCCCCTGTGATAGGCACTATTTGTCAGATCTGAATCACTTAAGCCAAAATTGTTCCTACTGATATCAAACTCACAGGGGGAACACTTGTCCATGTATTATTATTATTGTTGTTATTTAAAACTGGGTAACGGGGTCTTCCCTCATGATCCACTGATTAAGACTTTGGCTTGCAATGCAGGGGTGTGTGGGTTTGATCTCTGGTCCAGTAACTATGATTCCACGTGTGTTGTGGCCAAACAAATGAACAGAAATAAATAATGTAGAAGCAATATTGTAATAAATTCAGTAAAGAGTTTACAAAAAGCTGGATCATGAATACTGACCATATTGGTTGGGGTGAAGTATGAAGGAAAAAATTTAATGATTTAACTTTTCTTTGAAGTAATCACCCATAAGGGCACAATGAATAGCCATCAATAATCTTTTATACACTAGCCATTGCCTAAGGTGTGTTATTGTGCACAGTATCTCTGGTGAGCCTGGCCATGTGAATATGCTTTAATTGCAGTATAGCCGACTGTAATGCTGGGTTACTTTCTGGTGCACTGCCTAGTGATGTGACAGTTATATTCCCTGGTGGCTCAGATGGTGAAGAATCTGCCGGCATTGCGGGAGACCTGGGTTCGATTCCTGGGTTGGGAAGATCTCCTGGAGGAGGGCACAGCAACCCACTCCAGTATTCTTGCCTGGAGAATCCCCATGGACAGAGGAGGCTAGCTGGCTACAGTCCATGGGGTCACACAGAGTCAGACATGATTGAGTGACTAACCACATACAGCACATACATTATGAAATGACCATCTCAATAAATCTAATAACCGTCTATTCTCATGTAAGGTTTTATATTAATAATACAATGACTAAGACATCTGGTCCCATCACTTCATGGGAAATAGATGGGGAAACAGTGTCACACTTTATTTTCGGGGGCTCGAAAATCACTGCAGATGGTGATTGCAGCCATGAAATTAAAAGACACTGACTCCTTGGAAAGAAAGTTATGACCAAACTAGATAGCATATTAAAAAGCAGAGATATTACTTTGCCAACAAAGGTTCGTCTAGTCAAGGCTATGGTTTTTCCAGTGGTCATGTATGATTGTGAGAGTTGGACTGTGAACAAAGCTGAGTCCCAAAGAATTGATGCTTTTGAACTGTGGTGTTGGAGAAGACTGTTGAGAGTCCCTTGGACTGCAAGGAGGTCCAACCAGTCCATCCTAAGGGATATCAGTCCTGGGTGTTCATTGGAAGGACTGATGCTAAAGCTGAAACTCCAATACTTGGGCCACCTCATGTGAAGAATTGACTCATTGGAAAAGACCCTGATGCTAGGAGGGACTGGGGGCAAGAGGAGAAGGGACGACAGAGGATGAGATGGCTGGATGGCATCACTGACTCAATGGACATGAGTTTGAGTGAACTATGGGAGTTGGTGCTGGACAGGGAGGCCTGGTGTGCTGCAATTCATGGGGTCACAAAGAGTTGGACAAGACTCAGCGACTGAACTGAAGTGAACTGAACAATACATATTGTTTATGCTGTAAATTATATCCCCAGATTTATTTATTTATTACAGAGTTTATGCCTGTATACTCCCTTTATCTATTTAATTACCCAATGCCTTCCCTTCTGGCAACCACCATTTGTTCTATGTATGTATGAATCTGATTCCGATTTATTACGTTTTTTGGATTTTCTTTAAAAAACCACGAGGCAGTCCTAAGGTGGCAGAGGAATAGGACAGGGGGAGATCACTTTATCGCCCACAAATTCATCAAAAGAACATTTATACGCTGAGTAAAATCCACAAAACAACTTCTGAATGCCGGCAGAAGACATCAGGCACCCAGAAAAGCAGCCCATTGTCTGCAAAAGGAGGTAGGAAAAATATAAAAGACAAAAAAAGAGACAAAAGATGTAGGGA
Organism: Bison bison bison; assembly: GCF_000754665.1. Taxonomy (NCBI): domain Eukaryota; kingdom Metazoa; phylum Chordata; class Mammalia; order Artiodactyla; family Bovidae; genus Bison; species Bison bison. The sequence continues at coordinate 8,686 of NW_011476454.1, read as the reverse complement.
CGAAGCTCTGTCCTGGGAAGGGAGTCTTAAAAAGAGAGAAGTTTCCAAACACCGGGAAACACTCTCACTGCTGAGTCTGTGCTGAGCCTTGGAAGCACAGAGGGCAACATAATAGGGAGGAAAAATAAGTAAATAATTAAAAC
>NW_011476454.1:4133-7105 GCF_000754665.1 Bison bison bison | reverse complement strand
GAGATAATAGTTGAAAACTTCCCTAAAATGGGGAAGGAAATAATCACCCGAGTCCAAGAAACCCAGAGAGTCCCAAACAGGATAAACCCAAGGCGAAATACCCCAAGACACATATTAATCAAATCAACAAAGATCAAATACAAAGAACAAATATTAAAAGCAGCAAGGGAAAAACAACAAATAACACACAAGGGGATTCCCATAAGGATAATAGCTGATCTTTCAATAGAAACTCTTCAGGCCAGGAGGGAATGGCAAGACATACTTAAAGTGATGAAAGAAAATAATCTACAGCCCAGGTTACTGTACTCAGCAAGGATCTCATTCAAATATGAAGGAGAAATCAAAAGCTTTACAGACAAGCAAAAGCTGAGAGAATTCAGCACGACCAAACCAGCTCTCCAACAAATGCTAAAGGATATTCTCTAGACAGGAGACACAAAAACAGTGTATAAACTCAAACCCAAAAACAATAAAGTAAATGGCAATGGGATCATACTTATCAATAATTGCCTTAAACGTAAATGGGTTGAATGCCCCAACCAAAAGACAAAGACTGGCTGAATGGACACAAAAACAAGACCCCTACATATGTTGTCTACAAGAGACCCACCTCAAAACAGGGGACACATACAGACTGAAAGTGAAGGGTTGGAAAAAGATATTCCATGCAAATAAAGATCAATAGAAAGCAGGAGTAGCAATACTCATATCAGATAAAATAGACTTTAAAACAAAGGCTGTAAAAAGAGACAAAGAAGGACGCTACATAATGATCAAAGGATCAATCCAAGAAGAAGATGTAACAATTATAAATTTATATGCACCCAACATAGGAACACCGCAATATGTAAGACAAATGCTAACAGGTATGAAAGGGGAAATTAACAATAACACAATAATAGTGGGAGACTTTAATACCCCACTCACACCTATGGATAGATCAACTAAACAGAAAATTAACAAAGAAACACAAACTTTAAATGATACAATAGGCCAATTAGACCTAATTGACATCTATAGGACATTTCACCCCAAAATAGTGAATTTCACGTTTTTCTCAAGTGCACATGAAACCTTCTCCAGGATAGATCACATCCTGGGCCATAAATCTAGCCTTGGTAAATTCAAAAAAATTGAAATCATTCCAAGCATCTTTTCTGACCACAATGCAATAATATTAGATCTCAATTACAGGAGAAAAAAATATTAAAAATTGCAACATATGGAGGCTGAACAACACGCTGCTGAATAACCAACAAATCACAGAAGAAATCAAAAAAGAAATCAAAATATGCATAGAAATGAATGAAAATGAAAACACAACAACCCAAAACCTATGGGACACTGTAAAAGCAGTGCTAAGGGGAAAGTTCATAGCAATACAGGCATATCTCAAGAAATAAGAAAAAAGTCAAATAAATAACCTAACTCCACACCTAAAGCAACAAGAAAAGGAAGAAATTAAGAACCCAAGGGTGAGTAGAAGGAAAGAAATCTTAAAAATTAGGGCATAAATAAATGCAAAAGAAAAAAAAAAAAGAAAAGAAAGGAGACCATAGCAAAAATCAACAAAGCCAAAAGCTGGTTCTTTGAAAGGATAAATAAAATTGACAAACCATTAGCCAGACTCATCAGGAAACAAAGGGAGAAAAATCAAATCAATAAAATTAGAAATGAAAATGGAGAGATCACAACAGACAAATACAAAGGATCATAAGAGACTACTATGAGCAATTATATGCCAATAAAATGGACAACGTGGAAGAAATAGACAAATTCTTAGAAGAGTACAACTTTCCAAAACTGAACCAGGAAGAAATAGAAAATCTTAACAGATCCATCACAAGTACGAAAATTGAAACTGTAATCGGAAATCTTCCAGCAAATAAAAGCCCAGATCAAGACGGCTTCACAGCTGAATTCCACCAAAAGTTTAGAGAAGAGCTGACACCTATCCTACTCAAACTCTTCCAGAAAATTGCAGAGGAAGGTAAACTTCCAAACTCATTCTATGAGGCCACCATCACCCTAATACCAAAACCTGACAAAGATGCCACAAAAAAAGAAAACTATAGGCCAATATCACTGATGAACACAGATGCAAAAGTCCTTAATAAAATTCTAGCAATCAAAAAAATAAAATAAAATAAAATTCTAGCAATCAGAATCCAACAACACATTAAAAAGATCATACACCATGACCAAGTGGGCTTTATCCCAGGGATGCAAGGATTCTTCAATATCTGCAAATCAATCACACCACATTAACAAATTGAAAAATAAAAGCCATATGATTATCTCAATAGATGCAGAAAAAGTCTTTGATAAATTTCAACATCCATTGATGATAAAAACTCTCCAGAAAGCAGGAATAGAAGGAACATACCTCAACATAATAAAAGCTATATATGACAAACCCACAGCAAACATTATCTTCAATGGTGAAAAATTAAAAGCATTTCCTCTAAAGTTGGGAACAAGACAAGGGTGCCCACTCTCACCACTACTATTCAACATAGTTTTGGAAGTTTTGGCCACAGCAATCAGAGCAGAAAAAGAAATAAAAGGAATCCAAATTGGAAAAGAAGAAGTAAAACTCTCACTGTTTGCAGATGACATGATCCTCTACATAGAAAACCCTAAAGACTCCACCAGAAAATTACTAGAGCTAATCAATGAATATAGTAAAGTTGCACGATATAAAATCAACACACAGAAACCCCTTGCATTCCTATACACTAATAATGAGAAAATAGAAAAAGAAATTAAGGAAACAATTCCATTCACCATTGCAACGAAAAGAATAAAATACTTAGGAATATATCTACCTAAAGAAAAAAAAAAAAGACCTATATATAGAAAACTATAAAACACTGATGAAAGAAATCAAAGAGGATACTAATAGATGGAGAAATATACCATGTTCATGGATCAGAAGAATCAATATAGTGAAAATGAGTATACTACCC
>NW_011476454.1:0-1540 GCF_000754665.1 Bison bison bison | reverse complement strand
ACTTACCCTTTCCAGTCCTGTGGCCACTGCTGAGTTTTTCAGATTTTCTGACATGTTGAGTGCAGCACTTTAACTGCGTTATCTTTCAGAATTTAAAATAGCTCAGCTGGAATTCTATCACATCCACTAGGATTGTTTGTATAAATGCCTCCTAAGAATCACTTGACTTCACACTCCAAGATGTTCAGCTTTAGGTGAGTGACAACAGCATCATGGTTATCTGGGCCATTAAGATCTTTTTGTAGACTTCTGTGTATTCTTGCCACTTCTTCTTAATCTCTTCTGCTTCTGTTAGGTCCTTACCATTTTTGTCTGTTATCATGCCCATCCTTGCATGAAATGCTCCCTTGATATCTCATTTTCTTAAAGAGATCTCTAGTCTTCCCCATTCTATTGTTTTCCTCTATTTCTTTACATAGTTCATTTAAGAAGGCCTTCTTATCTCTCCTTGCTATTCTCGAGACTCTGCATTCAAGTGGGGTATATCTTTCCCTTTCTCCCTTTCCTTTTGCTTCTCTTCTTTGCTCAACTCTTTGAAAAATCTCGTTCTTTTTTACATTCTCTTTTTTGATTTAGACTATCACGGGCCATTAAATAGATTTCCCTGTGCTATCTAGCAGATCCTTCTTGGTTATCTTTCTTATACATCAGATCAGATCAGATCAGATCAGTTGCTCAGTCGTGTCCGACTCTTTGCAACCCCATGAATTGCAGCTCGCCAGGCCTCCCTGTCCATCACCAACTCCTGGAGTTCACTGAGACTCACACCCATTGAGTCAGTGATGCCATCCAGCCATCTCATCCTCTGTCATCCCCTTCTCCTCCTGCCCCCAATCCCTCCCAGCATCAGAGTCTTTTCCAATGAGTCAATGCTTCCCATGAGGTGGCCAAAGTACTGGAGTTTCAGCTTTAGCATCATTCCTTCCAAAGAAATCCCAGGGCTGATCTCCTTCAGAATGGACTGGTTGGATCTCCTTGCAGTCCAAGGGACTCTCAAGAGTCTTCTCCAACACCACAGTTCAAAAGCATCAATTCTTTGGTGCTCAGCCTTCTTCATAGTCCAACTACATAGTAGTCTGTGTACGTTAATCCCAAACTGATGTTTGATCATTTCTCTGCCTTGCACATTTTCTGTTTGGTAATTATAAGTTGTTTTGATATCTGTAAGTATATTTCTGTTTTGCAAATATGTTCAATGGAGTATTGCTCAGCCAGGAAAACAATGAAATAATGCCATTTGCAGCAACATGGATGGACCTAGAGATTATCATCCGATGCAAAGAAAGACAGAGAAACAAACATTGTATCACTCATATGTGGAATTCCCTTGGTTTTTCTATGATCCAGTATATGTTGGCAGTTTGAGCTCTGGTTCCTCTCCCTTTTTTAAATCCAGCTTGTATATCTGGAAGTTCTTGGTTCACATACTGTTGAAGCCTAGCTTGAAGTATTTGAGCGTAATTTGTTTGGTGTATGAGACGAATGCAACTGTATGGCAATTTGAACTATGTTTGGCATGCCTTTTCTTTGCAAATGGAAT
>NW_011476453.1:7697-17804 GCF_000754665.1 Bison bison bison | reverse complement strand
AAGCATGGTTTGCCATCCTAGTCAGAGGCACAGTGATCCTAATGCCTATGGCCCTACTTCTTAAATATCTATCCTTCTGAAAAATCCATGTGCTTCATCATTCTTATTGCTTCCATCCTGATATAATCCAGCTCCCATGTTCTGACAATAAGATAAACAGTGTTTAAGGACTTACTGTCCTCATAGTTACTGCAGGAGTGGACTCCATCTTTATTTTTCTCTCCTATGTTTTGATTATTAAGGCCAAGCTGAGCATTACTTCCCCAGAGGAGAAGCATAAGGCCTTTAAGACATGTATCTACCTCATAGGGGCTGTTGCCATCTTCTACATCCCTCTCATTAGCTTGTGCTTTGTCCATAGATTTGGGGAAAAGGTACCTCGTTATGCACACACTCTTATGGCCAATGTGTATTTGCTTATTCCACCAGTGATGAATCCCATTATCTACAGTGTGAAAACCAAACAGATCATTAGGACAATTTAAAAAGTCCTTTTTCCCAAGAGATTCGAGTTTGACTCTAACAACTCTGCAATAAAAGCTACTCCTTAGCTATGACTCCTAAAACCTAGTTTAGTTAATATCATCTCTTCTATCTGTAACTCGAAAGCAAAAAAAGCAGAAGGTTGGGTGGGGGGGGGGATGTAGTTTGGTGGAAATTTACATTTTTTAGTGTTTAAATTTTATTTATTTATTTATTTTAATTGAAATATAGTTGTACAATATTATAAAAGTTACAGGTGTATGATACAGTGATTTACAATTTTTAAAGCTTATACTCCATTTATTGTTGTTATAAAATATTTACTATTTCCCCATGTTGCACAGTATATTCTTGTACCTTATTTCATATATAATAGCTTGTACCTTTTACTCCCCTAACCTTATATTGCCCCTCATCCCTTCCCTTTGCCCACTGGTGAACACGAGTTTGTTCTCTATATGTGTAAGTCTGTTTCTTTTTTTATCATATTCACTAACTTGTTGTATTTTTAGATTCTACATTTAAGTGATATCATACAGTATTTGTCCTTTTCTCTCTGACTTATTTCATTTAGCATAGCCCTCCAAGTCCATCCACATTGTTGCATATGATCTGATATTTTAAGAAATCTATTCTAAAACTTATTAAAACTAATAAATCACATCAATAAAGTTCAATAAAACAAGATCAATATGTTAAAAATCCATTGTATTTCTATACACTAACAAAGAACAATTCAAATTTGAAATTAAGGAGTAATTTCATTTGCAATAGAATCAAAAAGAATAAAAATACTTGGAAATAATTTTAGCCAAGGAGGTGCAAAACTTATATACTGAAACATTGTAGACAAAGGCACTGCTCAAAGAAATTAAAGAAGTGGGAAATAAAAAGATATACAATGGTTATGAATTTAGAGACTTAATATGGCTATATTTCCGAAATTGATTCTTAAGTTGTAATGAAATCCTTACTAAAATTCAAGTTTGCTTCTTTACATAAATTGACAAACTGGTCTCAAAATACATATGAAATTTTAAGGCACCCAGAATAACAAAAACCATAAAAAGGCAGCAAAGTTGGAAGAGTCACACTAAACAATTTCACAATGTGCTATACGGTTACAGTAATCAAGGTGGTCTAATACTGGCATAGGATAGACATATAATTTAATGAAATAGAATTGGGAATATAGAAACAAAAGCTCACATTTCTTTTCAATTGCTTTTTGACTCATATATGCATAAAGTTCAATGAGGAACAGTGTTAACAAATGTTTCTGCCACTCAAATGTCCCTCAACTGAAAAATGCTTATATATAACACAATAGATTTATACAATGGAACATTATTTGACCACTAGGAAGAGTGAAGCACTTGCACTTACCACAGGATAGATGAATCTTGAAAATATTACGCTAATTGAAAAAAGCCAGTACCAAAAGACTACCCAGTGTGTGATTCAATTTATATGAAGGGTCTAAAGTAGGCAAACCTACAGAGACACAAAGCATTGGGTTTGACAAAAGGTTCCTTTGTTTTTCCCGTAAGATGGTTCCAGTAGTGCTTAGTTGTCTTTGACCTCATCCACAATTCTGTTAGATTGTACTGTGACAGCTATCATACCAGCATGCATTAAAAAACACTTCTCAAAATTGAGAACTTTTGTGAACACATTTTATTATTGAAGCTGGAAGAAAAAAGGCAACATTTTTGGCACACTATGTTTTATTATTTAAGAAAATGTAAGAATACAACTGAAAAGCAAAAAATAAAAATAAAAAATTTGTGCAGCATATGAAGAAGGTACTGTGACTGATCAAACACATCAAAAGTGGTTTGCATGGACTCAGTTCTATCCCCTGCATTACCAGCGCAAAACCTGGGTATGTGATAGATACTTAAAGTGCTTTATGAAATAATTAATGACATTTTAAAAAGAAATGTAAAGTTTTCTTAGAAATGTACAAAATCCATGCACTTGATATTGGAGGCTGATAGATTTCGCAGCTGGGTGCGGGGTTGTGTGGGGATCACGAATGAGCCTGGGCATAGAACAGGTGGTTTGTTTTGGATGTTCTACTCACAAATTTACTTTTAACAAACTTTTACAAGGATACAGAAAGTCAAGGAACTATCATACCACTCCTTGCATAGAAATGAAAAAAACAAGTGTAACAAATCTTTGTACAGACATAGGTTTTCAATCCTTCTGGGTATATACTAAGGCGTACAACTGCTGGATTGCATGGTATGAGTATGTTTGTTTAGTTTTGTAAGAAACCACCAAGGTGTCTTCTAAAGGGGCTGTACCATCCTGCATTCCCATCAGAGTGAGAGTTCCTGTGGCTTCAAATCCTCACAAGGATTTGAGGGTTAAGGAATTTGGCATTTCTAACAGATGCATAGTGGTATCTTATTACTGTCTTATTTTCATTTCCCTGATGACATACGATGTGGATCATGTTTTCAAAAGCTTGTTAGCTGAGTTACTGTCTTGTAAATTGTACAGCGGTAATATTGGTTTTGAATGAGAACTACAATCATAATCCATTTAGGATTCTCTTTGGAGGAAGGAAAAAAAGTTAGACTGAAATGAATTGCCCTCCACAGTCAGTTGTTTGGGGCAAAAGTGTTAGAAGGACACAGCTGGATGGAGTTCTCTCTTAGGAACTGATGGTTTTTCTGCTAGGTAAATGGCTTTCCCAGGAAGCTCCTGGACTCCTTATAAACTCTTTCTCGGATCTGAGAGTTCTCTCATTCCTGAAAAATGCCTGTGAGTTCTAACAAAAGAGAACTTTGGAGATGGATTAAGGAGGCAGGACTGCTCAGGAATTGTTTCCTAAGCCTTAGGGCAGAGACCTTTTTGCCAGTAGGTTTCTGAGTTTGAGATTTTCTCTCTCTCTAAGAGACTGCTGCTGCCTGGGATGGCTTTCAAAGGGTCAAATGATCTCCCTTTCCACATTCAAGAAGTCTTCTTTGCATGAGGTCAATGTTTCAGTGCACTGAAGTCTTTTCTAAATATATGAGGAACTATGTAATTTTCAGATAGTTTATAAAGCCAAAGTTCAAAAGAAATTGGTGCATTTGGTAGTACATATTCAAGAGATTAGTATATTATATTCATATATATCAATTTAAAAACAGTTGCTGTGTTGTTCAACATAGTTATTAAAATAGTGACTGAAGTCATGAACATGTGTTCATTATTCCACATGTTTCATTAAGTTCTTTTTAAAATAAGAAGTGAAGAGAACAGAGTGAAATCAGAGAGAACACAGTTCAACTCCTGGATTTTCCATGTGGATAAATGTGAGAAAGTAACATGATTTTGCTGAGCCTTGGTTTTGTAATCTTAGCCTCAATGTTTTCATCTGTAAAAAGGAGCTGATAATATACTATGCATTTGTGACTGTGCTGGATGTGAAGTTTTGTGATGGGGCAATCTATTTACAGGGTCTTGGTGGTCTGGTTACAAGGATGCTTAGGTTATAAGGATTCTTTAAGAATTTAATAATTCTTAAAGATTCACCATGGGGAAGAAAGAGACATAAATGTATTTTTCCAAGATGAGTGATTTATCATTTGCTCATTAGTTTTAGTGCAAGAACAACTAAGGGTAGTTTAAGAACCACAGAATTAAGAAAGGGAAAGCCATTCCTGCCCACATTTTTTACTAACAGAGTTCCCCAAATTAGAATAGCCCTACTATGTTTCCCTTTCATTATACCAGTGGAAAAAAAGACATCATAAGAAGCTTAGAGAATAGTGGAAAGAAGGATTCAAAGAAAGAGGTAAAATGATATAACTTGTTTGGCCCATAGGAGACAATGAAACATTATCACTATTGTTAAGAAAACTAGCTTTGACACTTGGACAATCCATGAGGTCACTTAATTTATGTACTATAATTAAAGGAGCTATAGCTTGAGAGCCTGCTTCTGCTATGGAACCAAACTTAGGTCCCCTTGTCTTTGAGCAGTACAGCCCACTCACTGGGTGTGGTGAAGAAAGTGCAGCATTTAGTTCAGGGCGCTAAGCAAGGGGTTCTGGACAGCTTGTGTTCAAACAAGCAAACTCCCATATCTGATGGATTTCAGGAAAGCACCTTTAAGGCAAGGTGAGGGAGGGGTGTCCCGGGTTCTGTGATCAGCTGGTGCACACTACTCTAGTTGGTTGGTAGTGAGGAAAGAGTTTGGTGTCAGAATTGTTAACATCAATCCTCCAGCTCCAATATATCTGGGGTCAATGTGTTCATCATAATTAAGTAGTTAAGTTCTTCCATATGGTGGGGGTTTAGCATCTGTAAAAAGAAAAGAAAAACAATTCTGGAAATGTGCATTAGGTACTGTTATCTCTCAGGGTTACTTCAGATGCCACCTCTCTGGCTTGATGTCCTAACAATATCCACTGAGTAAAACAAAACTCTCAACTTTTCAGTTGTGAATATCTTTTAAGTTGACATTGGGAATGTAGAGATTAAGTACATGTTCTAAAGTCAAATGTGAAAAAGTGTGCCTTCTCTTTCAAATGAGGTCAATGGATTTTACTTTTTTATGCATTGCCTATTAATTCAAAATTTCCACCCATTTTTAAAAAGTAAGTCCTCAAGGGGATGCCTTTATTGAACATATTTCTCTTTTTTTTCTCAAATGCTCTCTGTAGTACAAGTCCTGTAACTAGTTATTCCCACTCAGTTTGAAGCTATGCCAATGTTCTTTAAGGAGCTGGCATGGAACTCATCAAACTAACTTAAACTGAGATTTTTTTTTTCCCCATGTAACACAAACTATCTTTATGCACTAGGCCTAATTTTAATTCTGTTCATTGCACTTTGGCATTTTGTCAGTCATTTACATATTTCTTGAAAGGGTGCATACATGAATGAGAGAAGGAATATATACATACTTTAAAATCCAGGCATTCTTTCTACAGATAAAAATAGGGTGTCAGAAAACTTAGGGAAAAACCAATATAAAGGAACTTATTTGATCCTAGAGATTTCTTGATCTGGGTTGAGTATATGCTCATAACCTCAAACAGAGAAGGTGGTTCAGAGTCATCAAACACCATCCAAACGGAAATGCATCCAAATTTAATAAGACTTTCTGATGGACCATACATGCACCTCAAAACCCCTCAATTCATTTTCAATGTCCTTTTGTTTTAAAGGAATATTCTTACTAGATGATTCTGCTCCAATTATTATCTGTTAGTTTGCAATGACTTCCTTTGTTCTCACTAAAGTTAACTTAAGCCCTATTTCTTTAAGGAGAATTTCTCTTAAACAATATCAGATTCATAACCAGTACTTGAACAAATGCTTTCCGAACTATATACACTATAGTCCATATGTACTGATTGAATTACGTCTTTCTTAATATTTAATTTTTATCAGTGTTGTTGTTCAGTTTCTCAGTCATGTCCCTTTGCAGCCCCATGGACTGCAGCATGCCAGGCTTCTCTATCCTTCACCATTGCCCAGAGTTTGCTCAAACTCATGTCCATTCAGTTGGTGATGCTGTCTAAGCATCTCATCCTCTGCTATCTCCTTCTCCTCCTGCCCTCAATCTTTCCCAGCATAAGAGTCTTTTCCAATGAGTCCGCTCTTCACATCTGGTAACCAAAGTATTTGAGCTTCAACTTCAGCATCAGTCCTTCCAATGAATATTCAGGATTGATTTCCTTAAGGATTGACTGATTTGATCTTGCTGTCCAAGCCCTTATATATTTAAACAAGTAGTTTTTTGTAAAATATTTTAAAATATCTTAACTATACTGCTTTTATTGGGTATGCAAACTCTTAATGGTCCTCTTAAGGAATATTTTCCTTGAAAAGTGAGAAGTAAAGAAACAGGATGGATTGGCTTTGTGTTATCCTATATATGTGTGCAAATGCCCTATCTCCCCATGAACATAGAATCATAGACATGGGAAATATATTACCATTATCTAATCTAACTTATCTAGTCTAACATCCTCTTTTATATGTGTGTACCTGATGCGAAGAGCTGATTCATTGGAAAAGACCCTGATGCTGAGAAAGATTGAGGGCAGGAGGAGAAGGGGACGACAGAGGATGAGGTGATTGGATAGCATCACCGACTCAATGGACATGGGTTTGGGCGTACTCTGGGAGTTGGTGATGGAAAGGGAGGGCCTGGGGTGCTGTGGCTCATGGGGTCGCAAAGAGTCGGACATGACTGAGTGACTGAACTGAACTGAACTGAATGAATATATTTAGGGCTTCCCAGATGACACTATTGGTAAAGATACTGTCTGTCAATGCAGGAGATGCATTTCAATCCCTGGATCCAATCCCATGCTGAAGGAAATGGCAACCCACTCCAGTATTCTTTCCTGGAGAATCCCATGAACAGAGGAGCCTGGTAGGCTACAGTCCATAAGGTCACAAGAGTCGGGTACAGCTGAAGCAACAGCATGCACACAAGCATGGATATATTTAATATACTGAAGCCTAGAGGTAACAAATGAGAATCTTGCTAAAACCCATGTGCTCTGGATTTAGTCCTCTCTCTCTTCCACTAAGTCATCAATACAACTCTGAATCTAATAAAAGAATAAATAGTAAGGCACTTGCATTTAAAAACAAGACAAGGTTCATTAGTGATTCAAAATTGTAAGATTTGTAGAAGAAAATAAAACATTTCTCTTCCCTGTTTTTGCAGGACATGCTCCTTTTCCTCAGGGAACTCTGCCTCTTGCACTCATCATGCCATCGTTCAATCAGAGCGTTTTCCACCCTACAGTCTTCTTTCTTACTGGCATCCCTGGTTTTGAAACCTACCATGCCTGGATTTTCATCCCATTCTGTTGTCTCTATGTCATTGCTATCTCAGGGAATGGCATGATCTTGTTCATAATCATCACTGAGTCAAACCTTCATGAGCCCATGTACTACTTCCTCTCCATGCTATCCTTCTCAGACCTAGGATTATGCCTTTCCACATTGGTCACCATGGTGGGTATTTTCTGGTTCAACACTCGAGAAATCAGCTTTGATGCCTGTATTGGCCAAATGTTCTTCATCCATGGTTTTACCTTAAGGGAGTCCTCGGTACTCCTTGCAATGGCCTTTGATTGCTACATTGCCATCTGTAATCCACTGAGATATGCCACAATCTTAACCAATTCAAGGATCATCAAAGTGGGCTTTGCCATTGTTGTTAGGGTGACAACAGTTGTAGTGCCTTTACTCCTGCTCCTTAAGTGTCTGTCCTTCTGTGGAAGTCATGTTCTGCACCATTCATATTGCTTCCACCCTGATGTGATGAAGCTTTCGTGCACAGACACCAAGATCAACAGTGCATTTGGTCTGGCCATCGTCATCTCTACCGCTGCCTTGGACTCTGTCTTGATCCTCCTCTCCTATGTCCTGATCATCCGCTCCGTGCTCAACATTGCCTCCTCAGAGGAGCAGAAAAAGGCCTTTGGAACTTGTGTATCCCACACAAGTGCCGTTGCCATCTTCTACATCCCCACGATCAGCTTGTCACTGGTGCATAGATTTGGGAAGCACGCCCCTCCCCTTGTGCATACTCTCATTGCCAACATTTATCTGCTCATCCTTCCTGTAATGAATCCCATAATCTACAGTGTGAAGACAAAGCAAATCCGCAAGGCCATGGTCAAAATATTCCTTTCCAAGCTAATTTAGGACATTTTTCGCTGTGTTCTTTCTTTACATTGTCCTGATTACTTTGATCATTCACTAATGTGAGTTACCACTATACATTGAAGTATAGTTACACGTGCTTTTATTCTTCTGATGAGCCAGTAAAATACAATTTGAAGAGTTCTAGACTGAATTCTTTAAGAACAGGGAATATGTCTTATGTTATGTAAGCCTATCACAAATACTGTACCTGACACAGAATAGGATGATAGTTAAAGTATGTCTGCAAAAGGACAAATTAACTCATAAATTGCAGTCCAAACAGTCTCACAACCTCTAGTGCATGCAGTTATCAAGACATGTATGATATAATTTTGATCAGTAGCAAAGTCTAGGTTTCAGTGATTCTTAGTTATTGGAAATTCTTACTATTTCCCCAAATAGATTATTCATGGCTGAGAATCATGAATAAGCACAATAAACTAGAAGAAATGTGAATTAAAGTGTACTTTTTTTATTCTTAACAGAGTTCCTCAGAACTTTTGGTAAATTTTTTAACATTTTGAGTATCTAATGTCTAGTGATTCATCTTCTAAATGTGTGTCTAATGGGGGCAAGTGGCAAGAATGCAATGATGTGTTGTCATGTTCAACACATCATTATATATTCAAAGATAATTTAGAAACTACTTAAATGTTTATTTGAGAATATTGGTAAAATATTATATGAACTATCATCCAACAAGTTAAATACTAATATAGATATGAATGATATATTAAGAGAAACGGTAATTGGTATACAGTGTACTTATCACTGTTGTGTGTATATTTCTTGTGAATATACACAAAAATGTCACATACATGTACATAACACATTTGATATGGAAATATATGTTCAAAATGTCAATTAATTACATTTGATTTATATTTTTCCTTTTTTGTAACTTAAAAATGCTCACTAACTAGGTTTTTGTCATTGCTGATTTTTAACGTCAGACAACAAAATAATATCCGTTTAAACAGCTATCTAAAAATACAACTCGTTTGCTCTTCATCTTCCATAGGGTCTTCGTTCCTGTGTGTCCTCACAATCAGTCTTCATACTCCTGCTGGATACATTTAGAACATGACATCCACTTTCCTTTAGCATCCTTCACTGTTCTCAGTGTGGTCCAGCACCAGGTCCTCAAAACCACTTGAAATTCTTTTAGAAGTGCAGATTCCTCAACTCCACCCCAGAACTGCTTAATCAGACACCCATCAGCACAAGAATTTGCATTTTAACAAGCTACCTTATACAATATCACATATATTGGTGTAACACTCTTGTAAGACATTTTTACTTCTGGATAACACCATGAATAACCCTAACTCTGGTCCATCATCTTTGATCATTTTGCTCTCTCTGTCTACATTATCCACATGCTGTTACTGATTTTTGAAATTTTAAAAATATATTTATTTTATTTCTTGCTGGTATCGCTTTCTTTCCTTCATCCAGGTGCTATTAAGGAATCTTTTTGTATATAGGTCTTTAGTTTCTTTAGGTAGATATATTCCTAAGTATTTTATTCTTTTTGTTGGAATGGTGAATGGAATTATTTCCTTTATTTCTCTTTATATTTTCTCATTATTAGTGTATAGGAATGCAAGGGATTTCTGTGTGTTGATTTTATATCCTGAAACTTTACTATATTCATTGATTAGCTCTAGTAATTTTCTGGTGGAGTCTTTAGGGTTTTCTATGTAGAGGATCATGTCATCTGCAAACAGTGAGAGTTTTACTTCTTCTTTTTTAATTTGGATTCCTTTTATTTCTTTCTCTGCTCTGATTGCTGTGGCCAAAACTTCCAAAACTATGTTGAATAGTAATGGTGAAAGTGGGCACCCTTGTCTTGTTCCTGACTTTAGAGGAAATGCTTTCAATTTTTCACCATTGAGGATAATGTTTGCTGTGGGTTTGTCATATATAGCTTTTATTATGTTGAGG
>NW_011476453.1:5279-7351 GCF_000754665.1 Bison bison bison | reverse complement strand
TGGTCATGAAGATCTTTTTTGTTACAGTTCTTCTGTGTATTCTGGCCACCTCTTCTTAATATCTTCTGCTTCTGTTAGGTCCATACCATTTCTGTCCTTTATCAAGCCCATCTTTGCATGAAATGTTCCCTTGGTATCTCTAATTTTCTTGAAGAGATCTCTAGTCTTTCCCATTCTGTTGTTTTCCTCTATTTCATTGCATTGGTCGCTGAGGAAGGCTTTCTTATCTCTTCTTGCTATTCTTTGGAACTCTGCATTCAGATGCTTATATCTTTCCTTTTCTCCTTTGCTTTTCACTTCTCTTCTTTTCACAGCTATTTGTAAGGCCTCCTCAGACAGCCATTTTGCTTTTTTGCATTTCTTTTCCATGGGGATGGTCCTGATCCCTGTCTCCTATACTCTCTTGTTCTTTATATTCTTTTCCTCTTCTTTCCCTTTCATTACATTCTTTTCCCTTCTCCTAGGCCCTTTTTCCATCCATCCTTCCTTCCTCCCTTTCTTCTTCTTTTCTTCCTTCCTTCCTTCTTTCCAGGTATGCTAGTGGGTATATATTTGTATATCATTGTAGTAATATTTGAATTGAGAAGAATGAAATTTGGTTTGAATGTTCATTCTTGGGTCCATTTTCACTTTTTTCTTGAGGACGCAGATGTGGAAATTTCTGCACTTCTTGTTTTCCCAAAAATCCTGTCAGACTTTATCAAGCTGAATAACATAAATCTTGTTTGCAATTCCTCTGCATTTTCTCTACACTCATATCATAAGTATCAGATTTTTTTTTTGTTTCTCATTAAATTGTTCCCATTATCATGCATGCTCCATAAACCTAGTTCAGTAGCTGCTAGAAAGACAATATTTATTATTTTTTGTTAACTTGATAGAGCTTTATTTCAATGACAGGATGGGTGAAAATCGAATTTTGTGGCCCAAAGTATACCTCTTATAAATATTTACAGAAACAGAGTGAAGCTCCATATAAAGTCAACTTGATAAAATTTTTGCTTTCTAAGTCTTAGTTTTCATGTCTATGAATTTAACTTTTTAAATTCATAGATAAAATTTAATTCATAGGTTTAAACTGTAAGATACATTACACAAGATCAGACTAAAATATTTATGCATAAATGAGACTGGGAATATATTTCTAGAGGGAATGGATGGATGAAGGAAATGAAGCTAAGAGATAAGAACAGGGAGAGTAGAGTTTCTGAGTCTAGTCACACTGGATCAGCCAATCACAGATGAAGGGCACTGAGCAACAAGAGTTCATCTTACATTCCCCCAAACCAATGAACTTGTATTATGCCCTGGACTAATCTACTCTCAGAAGCAGGGAGGGCAGGAGGCTGGGTGGGGCTCACAAGGAAGACCAGGACCCCTGCTGCTTACACCTGCTTTTGACACAACTTGCAGCTACACAAACACACATCATGGTGTATCTGACTCTTGAGAAGAAGGCTACTGTCATTGACTTGTGGAGCAAGATGAGGGTGGCTGAAGTTGGTCCGGATACTGTAGGCAGGCAGGTATTCAGTTTACAAGGCAGGCTGAAAGAGAATGAATGTCAGTTGGGTGTGTGGGGACAGAGCCATTGCCTGAGATTCTGGCAGGCACTGACTCCCTCTGACCTTGTGCTGTTTTCACCCCCTAGGCTGCTGGTTGTCTACCCCTCCACTCAGAGGTTCTTTGACTATTTTGGGGACTGTCCTTTGCTGATTTATGGGCAATGTTTTACCTTCTTTGTTTCCAGGCATCATTTCCTCTTATTCATTCTTGTTTTTCTCTGATCTCTGCAGTATCTTCTTTATATTTAAACATTTTGACTGTTTAAGTGTTTGAGTATTAAGACTTTCTTCTTTTCTGTCACTTAAAAATTTTGTCTCATGATTTTCCCTTATCTCTTCCTTTCTAAGCTAGGAAGACAAAATGATGTATTGCTTCTTGAAACAGTTAAAAAAAATAAAAAATGATAGCAAGTTCAAAATTAAGACAGAAAGAGAGAAACATCTCTAAGTATAAACTCAGGCTTATATGGGTGGCTTCACATCAGTAGTAACATCTACACTTCAGCC
>NW_011476453.1:4415-4771 GCF_000754665.1 Bison bison bison | reverse complement strand
TTCATTTTCACTTGCACTTTCTTTCAATCATTAGTGCAAAGCTTAAAGAAAAACATATTCTTTTTTTTTTTAATTTTATTTTATTTTTAAACTTTACATAATTGTATTAGTTTTGCCAAATATCAAAATGAATCCATCACAGGAAAAACATATTCTTGAGCAAGATGAATTGTTTTGTTGTTTAATCATTCAGTTTAGTTCAGTTCAGTCACTCAGTCATGTCTGAGTCTTTGCAACCCCATGAATCGCAGCACGCCAGGCCTCCCTGTCCATCACCAACTCCCAGAGTTCACTCAAACTCACGTCCATCGAGTTGGTGATGCCATCCAGCCATCTCATCCTCTGTCGTCCCCTTT
>NW_011476453.1:0-2004 GCF_000754665.1 Bison bison bison | reverse complement strand
GAACCTGTAATACTATGGCCACCTGATGCGAAGAGCCACCTCACTGGAAAAGACCCTGATTCTGAAAAGACTGAGGACAGGAGGAGAAGGGGGCTAGAGAGGATGAGATGGTTGGATGGCATCACCGACTCAATGGACATGAATTTAAGCAAACTCCTGGAAACACTGAAGGACAGAGAAGCCTGGTGTGCTGTAGTTCATGAGTTCACAAAGAGCTGGACATGAGTCTGACTGAACAATAAAAACAAGGTAAAAATATAAAAAAAAAAAAAAAAATTTTAACTATTTAATATGGAGTATATCCAATTAAAACAGTTGTGATAGTTTCAAGTGCACAGCAAAGTGACTAAACCATTTATATCCATGTTTCTGTTCTTCCCCAAACTCCCTCGCATCCAGGCTGGCATATATCATTGATTGACTGTCCTGTGCTATTCAGTAAGACCTTGTTGGTTATCCATTTTAAAGATAGCAGTGTGTACTTGTCCATCCCAAACTCCCTAACTAACTATCCCTTGTGAAATTATTTTTGTCATATATAAAATTGGAAGGACTTCAGGAACCTTCTAACTTGCATGTATTTCTTTAAATCTATATCATGCTCCTGTTGATTAAATTTAGACTTGACTACCTGAAACAGAACATGTTGCTTCCTTCTATAAAATGTGCATTCAGAATAATTTTATCTTACTGCCAGGTTATTGGCAGTGCATTAAAGTTTACTGTTTCACCACTGTATTTTGAACTGTCTGAAGGCAAATGAGCTTTTAAATATTTATTTGTTTCTTCTCATGTTTTTATACATAGTAGGCAATGAGAATCCTTTACACCCCAACACTATGTTTAATAACCACAGGGTCACATCCCAGAATCAGAGACATCTCAGGAAAATCTTAGCAAGTTTCCTTTCACACTCCTGAGCACAGAAAAGTCATCATAAGAATTAGACATTTTCAAAAGATTTTAAAGAGGGTAAGAGAGACTGTGTGTTTCACAATTTGGAATGAGAAAGCAAAGTACCCTTCTTCCTTCTAAATGTTCATAAAAAAATGAAAGAATATCTGAGGAACTTACTGTACTCTCTTTTGTTCCTTCACCTTTGGAACTGGCCAATGAATCTAGATAAAAAGTTGGGACTGAAAATCCCAATGCTGGAGAATTCAAGAGAACATCACTGGGGTGGGATTTGGATCAAGTTCAAACAGTTGCTGTATTGTTGGTGTTGGTTTCTCTGTTAGGAGTGAGGGAGTCAAAGGATGGAAAGAGACTTGGAAGCTTGTTATATGTTTTGATTTCTTGTTAAAGCGGAGCTTCTGTAAAAGTCTAAAAGTAAAATTAATTCCTTAATATTTCATTTTATTTGATAATTTACCCAATAGTTACTTCTAGTTCCATCCTATCACGTTGCTTCATAGATCATGTTCAGTATGTGTTAATGCAGATGGTATATATATAGAAGAAAGAAAGATGGAAAGAGACCAGAGGCAAGGAGAGAAGGACAATGACAGGGAGGCAGACACAGAGAGTCAAAGAGAGAGAAAGGGGGAGGGGGGAGGGGGAAGGAGAGGAGAGAGAGAGAGAAGTAAGTAATGTTGTGCATTGATTTCCATAATCATTTTAAAATCAGCCAGTTGAATGTCATGGGAATTTAGAATGCTATTCTAGATTTTCCATCTCTTAAGCCTCAGAGCAGTGCTCTGAAAGTTGGCTTTGGGAGTTAATGCCTTATATATTTGTCAAGGGTGCCCAGTCTGAAGTCACGATTCTGCCTTTCCAGACATACAGCTTCAAATTTCACTTGAGAAAGACTGCCCCTTTGTTCTTGATAAATCAATATCATAGCCCACTTTTGAGGTAAATAAAAGCTAATTCTGAATGAATTAAAACCTGAGGCCAGTGCAGGAAATATTAATACGCAATTGATAAACTGAGACATTAACTGTCCTGTAATAATTAGGATATATTTTATCAAAGTTATTACTATATTGACTTTACTGGTTTTAG
>NW_011476452.1:10120-14387 GCF_000754665.1 Bison bison bison | reverse complement strand
AATCAACCTCTGTTTCACACAGCATTTGGAATTTCATAGGAACTTCATTAGTCACTCAGTGTATCCTGGTCCCAAATATCACCTGCATCTCGACAAATGTTCCACCCACTGAGTAGTCATCGCTGCCACCACCACCACCACCACCATCTTCATCAAGAAGTCACTGCCTAACTAAGATAAACCTGCTGGGATCAAAGGTGCATTGATGCTGGAGAAGGAGGGCTAGAGACCACCACCAGGGGGAGACTCTTCTTGCTGGGACAGCAAACCCTGGGGAGGGCGATAGAGGAGCCCAGGCTACTTCTCCTGGATCCCAGCTATGGTTCCTCTTTGACTTTCTCCCATTTTAAAACCTTTCATATTCCTGGCCTCTCATTGTTAGTTGCTGTGCAATGAGGGAACTCTGCCCCCAATGTGTTCTTTAGTCCAAAATAAGTGGTTTCTCCCCTCCAATCACTCACTAGTCCCCCTCCTCCTTAGTCTAGGCCCCAGGCTCCTTCCTTCCCTCTCCCTTCTTCCACCTGTATGCATTCCTCCCCTGCTGTGCTCAGCTGCAGAAATGCCAGATTCCTAACACCCAGCTCCATCAGTGTTGTCTCCCCTCCTTTCCCCTCTAACAAGGTGCTCTCAACCTTGGTCTCACGTGTGTCCCTGGTTGCTGCACTGCTCTGGGGGTGGGGGAGTTGGGCCTTACTTCAGCCTCTCATAGGTCTGTATGACCTGCTTAAACTTCTCCTCCAGCTCCTTGGCCGGCTGCCTCAGCTTCTCAGCCAACTCTGTCTTTGCCCCCTCATGCAAGTGCACTGACTCTTTTACCAGGAAGCCCACATCCACTAGAAGGGAGATTGCTGCAAAGCCTCCAGCAATATCCAGGTCTTTTAGGTCATTGCCAGAGCCACACCTTTGAAAGCTTCACTCACCTCCTTGCTGGTTTGGACAGAGACTTGCCCAGTGCTCGTGAAGCTTTTAGCATGGGCTGCTGAGAGTTGTCTTTCACTAGCTTTGCAGCATGGACATTTTTCCTAACCCCTTTCATGAATTTGTAGACTTTTGCCATAGAAAAAGCAATCCCTAGTGCACACAGACATCGAGCTCCCACAGACACCTTTCTTTGATGCTAGTTGACAACAGCCCACTGGCTTCCATTTCCTCTGATGACCTACTAAGGTGTTCCATGATGCTGGTGGACACAGTGGTCACAGCAGCTGCTGCTCCCAGCCCTAACCCAATGGTCAAGAGCGCCACCTGGCCCCTGCTGTCAGGGGTGCCAGAGCCAGGCCAAGGGTGTTCAGAGCATCAGACACAGTGCCGGTAGAGCTGGCCACCACCTTGAAGATGGTACAGTCCCTGTGCAACTTGTCAACCCTGTCTGCAGGTGCGTAGAGCTTTATGCTCTCTTCCAGCTCCTTTTTCACTGAGGAAACTCCTTTAAAAACCTCTCCCTGTCTACCAGGTCCTGTTGGAATCTCTCTTGGTCTTCCATCTCCAAGTCTGTCTTCAACTCATTCAGAAATTCACGCAATGCCTCCACTTCTTCCCTGTAACAAGGAACATCAAGGGATTAAGAAAGACACTTTGCTTGTCTGTAAAATAAGCTCAATGGATCTATTCTGCATAAACCACAGAGATTTTATTATAAATCACAAGGGAAATTTTTGCAAAAGTAAATTATTTTCAACATTAAACACGTTTGTACCTCATGGATACTCCATTATTCAATCATGAAATAAACAAGCAAAAGACATTTTAAGATAGTCTTAAGAGAGGTATTTGATAAAGATGCTCAGAGGCAGGTCAACAGCGTCACTTCCAAAGGACTTGTGGGTGGAAAGTCCACAGAGAAACTAACACAAGTGGGATTGGGGGAGAAAACCTTCATTCAAGGGCCTTAGTGTGCAGTGAGGAGTCAACTTGCTCTTTGCCCTTAGCAACTGGGAAGTGGCCCCTAAGCTCCTGGAATATTCTGGCTGATAGGAGTGTGCTTGTCTGCCTGGGCCTTTGGCCACTGGACAGTCTGACAAAGTGACATATGATGGTGGCTTCGAGTCATGTAATATCTGCACTGCTTTCCAGAGGAGCTGGACACTAGGGCATTAGTCTGACCTCTGGGAGTACTCAGAGACAACAGGCCAGGGTATTAGTAATTTGTTTTTAATTTTTTAGCTTGGAAATGGTCACAGTAATAGACAAATAAAGCATCACGATAATAAATAAAGACTGAGGCCTGGACCTATTCTCATTCAACATCACAAAAGGGCTTTTGTTGTTGTGCATTTAAAACTCTTTAACTCCGAATTAACTTACTGGGAACTAACAGAAAAGAAAGACTATGACAATATGAAGAGAGGCACAAATTGAGCACTGTAGACATTGCACGGATAAGCAAAATACAGAGTACACATACCCAGAGCTTTCCAGAAATCGCATCCTATGACAGCTCCCCAACTTACTTGATGCTATATTTCAGGCAAAGTGAACATTTAAAAAAACGTCATGATTTGTTTTGAGCAGGGTGAGCACCCCTGGGGCAGTGCTCTGTGCGCCCTTCCGCACACTGAATCCAGGGCAGTTACTCGTCCTGAGGACAATGGAAGCTTCGTGTGTGAAACCCGCCCAGACGCTGTTGGGAAGCTGATGGAACCTGAATTCTGCTCTGCAATAAACTGTAACTGGAATCCTGATATCCTTCAGTGCCCAGCACCCTGACCTCTTGGGGGTCACCAGCCTAACTCACACCTTACCTGGCGACAGCGTCACATACCTGCACCCTAAGGCCGTGTGCAACTTTATGGAAACTCTAAAGATTCAAGAGACGAGGAAACACCCGTCTGAACGGCTGAGCCTGGAGACCGGCACTTGCACAGCTGGTGGAGGAAATGTTTTCCTCTTGTTGGGGATGCGTGAGGCTCCTCAGAATCCCTCAAATGACACACAATCGCAGCCACTCACTGTGACTCTGGAGGGCTCCCTAAGCCACACGGCCTTCCACTGTCAGGGTGGCTCCACGTAGACTAGAAGAAGGTCCCAGATGGAGGGAGAAGCCAGGTCCCAGGCAGGGTGTGCAGACACAGTCACCCAGGGCCCTCTAGCCCAGTTTGAGGGGATCCTGTCAGGGAGGGAAGAAATGTTCCCCTCCCACTCAGGGGACCTCTGCCAGGGTCACAGCCCCTTCAGTTCTGTGTCCTTGGGGCCCACTCTCCTCACTCTAGTCCTGGTCCTGCTGCCTAAGCCTGCCTACTAGTCCCCCAGCCTGAACCCTCTGCTCCACTCTGACCCCTGGAGGAGGCCTGCCAGGAGGAAGCTAGCCTGAGGTGGGGGGATGTGGGAAACATTCCTGATGCACCCATGTAGGTTACCTGGACAAACGGGCCTCAATCACAAAATTCTCCTGGGTTTTGACTTCAGTGAGCAGGTCTTGCATCTCTTCGTTGCTTACTCTCTTCTGGATATACTCAATGATATCCTCAAAAAAGCTTTTACCCTAGCTGGATAAAAGACTAGGATGAGAAGAAACTATGGTGTAATGTAAATGGTAAATGGTACTGAGCATAAAGTGGTTAAAGTTAATCTTCCTGAGCAGCAGTCACCTGGGGGTACTCTAGAGGGATTCATCTGGGGTTATGGGTGGACTGTGTCCAACCGCCCCAATCATATGTTGAAGCCACAGCCTCACCCCCACCTCAATGAGTCTATTTGAAGATAAGGCCTTTAAGGTGGAAATTACAGTGAAATGAGGTCATAATTGTGGGGCCCAAATCCAAGAAGATTTGTGCCCTTATTTGAAGAGGAAGAGATACCAGCTCACTACTCTCTCTGTCTATCCTGCAGCATGAAGGGTTGTTAATTTTTTTTCTTTCTCCTGTTTTAGTAAGAGTGAAAGGAACCCAGGTCTCATATGGAGGGATCCCAGAGCACTAAATCTGTTTGTTTATTGATTGGGGTGTGGGTGGGTGCGGGAAATGACAGAGAACTTGGTTATCTGCAGAGGTGTTTGAGATCAGTAGAGCCAGTACCTGCCTGAGGTATCAGACCTGGTTCAGTTCAGTTGAATTCAGGTCAGTTGCTCAGTCATGTCTGACTCTTTGCGACCCCATGAATCACAGCCCGCCAGGCCTCCCTGTCGAAAACCAACTCCTGGAGTTCACTCAAACTCATGTCCATTGACTCGGTGATGCCATCCAGCCATCTCATCCTCTGTCATCCCCTTCTCCTCCTGCTCCCAATCCCTCCCAGCATCAGGTTCTTTTCCAATGAGTCAGCTCTTCGT
>NW_011476452.1:4196-10020 GCF_000754665.1 Bison bison bison | reverse complement strand
TTCAGCTTTAACATCAGTCCTTCCAATGAACACCCAGGACTGATCTCCTTTACGATGGACTGGTTGGATCTCCTTGCAGTCCAAGGGACTCTCAAGAGTCTTCTCCAACACCATACTTCAAAAGTATCAATTCTTCAGTGCCCAGCTTTCTTCACAGACCTGGTAAGCACATGCTTATATATGAGATCCCTGGGCGGGTGTGGTGACACAGCATGGAGGGAGAGGTGATTCTGGGGGAGGGGGAGTTTTCCACCTGCATCTAACACAGTCTAGGTAGAGGGGACAGTTCCATACTCAGCAGGACCTACTGTGTGGCCCAGGCCACAGAGCACATTACATTTCATCCTCATAACAATATAGGGAAATATTCTTCTCATTTTACAGGTGAGGTCAGATAACTGTGCTCCAGGTCACACAAAGGGGAGGTGACAAAGGCCAGACTGGGGTTCAGTTCAGGGTCCGCTGATCCTTGCAGAGCAGCTGGGCAGGCGACAGGGCAAGAGTTGGAGGAAACAGACTCTGTGGTGATGCCCCAGGGTTTGGGAGCACGAGGAGTCTCGGACCAAGCGAGAGGGCAGGAGAAGCTTCAGGGATGCTGCGGGACCTCCACTCCCTGCCCTGTCTGGTCTTGGGGACTCCATCTGCTGTCCTCTCTGGCTGTGGGCTGTTCTGGCCTCACTTCTGAGTCATGAGCTGGGATCTGAGGGACCAGGAGGGAGAAACCAAGCACCTTGGCCATGGCTCCCAGAGACGAGGGCCAGAAAGGAGGCTATGGGACAGACCCCAGGGTGGGGGAAGTCCCCTTGGCCTCCATGGACACGAGGATGCTTATCTATTCCCTTCTGATTCTTGATTCTTCTCTAGGTTAATTCGGATAGCTGGCAGCATCTCAGTTCTGGGTCGTAAGTAGGAACCACCCAAACAAGCAACAGCTGACTACCTGAGCAGTCCCGGAGGTCTTTTGGGTTCATGGCAGTAGCAGGATCTCAGAGATCTCCTTTCAGCTCCTTGTCCGTGTCAGGCTAGAAGGAGGTGTGGCTTCACCCTTGGGAAGGAAAAACAGACTGCAGGCTCCATCATAAGTGAGCAGTGACTGCAGGGAGCAGCGAGGGGTTTGGTCTCCAGAGGCTTCCACTAGGACGGCCACCAGTGCCACCATGGACTTAGCCCAGCGTGCTTCTCTGTCCCCTGGGCTCTGCTGGCCACTAGTTAAGGAAAGTTACTCATCCTCCCACTGCTCTCTCCACCCTGAGTTAGAGTCCTGCTCTCCTGTTGGGGCACAAGGAGAAGGTAATCAGACAGGAGACAGCCATCTGCGAAGTTATAGGGGCAATAAAACCAGACACAGAAGAACAGATAGGAGGGGATACTCTGGAAATTACGTGAGGGAACACTTGTGTGTACTAATTGGTAATAACTAATATTGATTCATTGTCTATGACATGCAGGCTCCTGAAACTCACCTAAAATTAGGTCAGCCCAAGTTTTCATGCTGGTTCCAGAGCCTGGTCTTTCTGATCTACATCCCACATTTGTGATGACTATGCCCTATGCCTTTTTTAATATAAAAATATTTATTCGTAGACATGTTTATTAACAAATGAGTGTTTACATTCTAAAATGATGTCTTGCTCCCTGTGCTCCAGTCTCTGCTTTAATAAATTTCCTGATGCTGCAGCTTCCACAGCCCAAGCCCTCCTAGCTTCTGCAACAGCCTTTATCCCACAAGGGCCTGAAGTCCCTCCGACCCCACCCAATCCCTGAAGTTCTGCCCTGGGTGGCTGAGGACCCCTGATGGTGCCCAGTCCTCTCTGCTGTCATCCCCTGACTGTTGAACTTTTAGGCTGTTTCTAATTATTTATGTAAATAATAGTGCAAAGAACACCTTTCTTGTAGAAAAGTTTGCCTTCATTTGATAATATTTCTTTAAGCTATTTCTGGAAGTAAAATGACTGAGTCTGAGGGTATCAACACGTAAAAATTTTTCATACCTAGAGCCACACTGTTATGCAAAGAAACTACCAATCTATATTTAGACTCATGATATAGGAGAGTGCCATCCCTTCAATCTTGTCAGTTCTCAGTTGTCTTTTTTTTTTTTTTAAGCAGATCTTTATATTGAGAGATTTTCTTTTGGTTCTGGTTGTAAATATCATGTGCTGGGAGGTAAAGAAAGAAAGCAAATGTTGATTATGTTTAATCCTTTTTTAGAAGGCAAAAGAGCATTTATCAACTACCCCTCCTGAGACCTGACTGAAATGATAAAGATCATTATTGATATAGCAACAGCTATTGATGAGAGCCTCAGGTGTTTCTGATTTTGCTCTACACTTCAGTTGCTCTAAGATTTTATAAATTATAACGTATATTATTCCAATAACCCTGAGGTGTGTACTATTGTATCCCTGTTTGAAGATAAGGAAACTGAAGCATAGATGTTATGTGTTTCGCCCAAGGTCAGAAATCTTGTTCATGGTAGACTGGGATCCGATTCACTCTATGGGCTCAAGATGCCATACCTGGCCTCTCCTCAGTTCAGTTCAGTCCTTCAGTCCTGTCTGACTCTTTGCAACCCCATGGACTGCAGCATTCCAGGCTTCCATGTTCATCACTAACTTCCAGAGCTTGCTCAAACTCATGCCCATTGAGTCGGTGATACCATCCAACCATCTCATCCTCTGTTGTCCCCTTCTCCCCCCTCCTTCAATCTTTCCTAGCATCAGGGTCTTTTCCAATGAGTCAGTTCTTTGCATCAGGTAGTCAAAGTATTAGAGCTTCAGCTTCAGTGTAAGTTCTTCCAATAAATATTCAGGACTGATTTCCTTTAGGATTGACTGGTGTGAACTCCTTGCAGTCCAAGGGACTCTCAAGAGTCTTCTCCAGCACCATCGTTTGAAAGAATCAATTCTTCAGTGCTCAGCCTTCTTTATGGTCCAACACTCACAGCCATACATGACCACTGGAAAAACCATAGCTTTGACCCGACGGACCTTTGTTGGCAAAGTAATGTCTCTGCCTTTTAATATGCTGTCTATGTTGGTCATAGCTTTTCTTCCAAGAAGCAAACATCTTTTAATTTCATGGGTGCAGTCACCATCTGCAGTGATTTTGGAGCCCAGGAAAATAAAATCTGTCACCATTTCCATTGTTTCCCCATCTATTTGCCATGAAGTGATGAGGCCCGATGCCATGATCTTAGTTTTTTGAACATTGAGTTTTAAGCCAGTTTTTCACTCTCCTCTTTAACTTTGATCAAGAGGTTCTTTAGTTCTTCTTTGCTTTCAGCCATAAGGGTGGTGTTATCTGCATATCTAAGGTTATTGATATTTCTCCCGGTAATCTTGATTCCATCTTGTACTTCATCCAGCCTGGCATTTCTCATGATGTACTCTCCATATAAGTTAAATAAGCAGGGTGACAATATATAGCCTTGATGTACTCCTTTCCCAGTTTGGAACCAGTCTGTTGTTCCACGTCCAGATCTAGCTGTTGCTTCCTGACCTGCATGCAGATTTCTCAGGAGGCAGGTCAGGTGGTTTGGTATTCCCATCTCTTGAAGTGTTTTCCAGTTTGTTGTGATCCACACAGTCAAAGGCTTTAGTGTAGTCAATGAAGCAGAAGTAGATGTTTTCTGGAATTCTCTTGCTTTTTCTATGATCCAATGAATGTTGTCAGTTTGATCTCTGGTTCCTCTGCCTTTTCTAAATCCAGCTTGAACATCCGGATTTTCTCTGTTCACATACTGTTGAGGCCTAGCTTGGAGAATTTTGAGCGTTACCTTGCTGGTGTGTGAGATGAGTGTAATTGTGTGGTAGTTTGAACAGTCTTTGACATTGTCTTTCTTTCTGATTGGAATGAAAACTGACCTTTTCCAATCCTGTAGCCACTGCTGAACTTTCCAAATTTGCTGGCATACTGAGTGCAGCACTTTGACAGCATCATCTTTTAGGATTTGAAATAGCTCAGCTGGAATTCCATCACCTCCACTAGCTTTGTTTCTAGTGATGCTTCCTAAGGCCCACTTGACTTCACATTCCAAGATGTCTGGCTCCAGGTGAGTGACCACACCATCGTGGACATCTGGGTCATTAAGAACTTTTTTGTATAGTTCTGTGTGTTCTAGGCCAAAGGACCAGAGCACCCCCAAAATCCCCTTCCTTCTCGGGTATCCAGTCACATCTCAGGAGTCCACATCCTGAGCTGAGCCCACCTGAGCAGGTGTCACCCTCCCTCTGCACTGTTTAGGGGCCCCGGGGGATGGGAGGAAGCCCTCAGACACACCTGCCTCCATATCCAGGCTCTGCCCCTGCTTAACCTGCTGCCTCAGACCCTGACCTCACCTCTCTGAGCTTCCATTTCCCTTCTTCTGTCAATTAGTGGCAATCATCCTTTTCTCAGACATGCGTCCTGAGGATGGGGAGTTAGGCGGAGTCTTAACCCCCTGCTTACCCAGGAGTCTTCCTCTGCCTGAGTGTGAACAAGATCCAGTTGTTCTCAGCTCTGCAGATGCAGCCACCAGCTGTGCATCTCTTCAATAAACCGCACACACCCTCTGGGCCCAGATATACACCAGGAAGCAAAAGGGAAAGTGAAAGCCCTCATGTCTGAGTCATTCAGGCCTGCCCACCTACAGGGCCCCACCCTGGGCTATTGCCCCCTCCCTGTTGACCCCTTAGAAAAACAAGCTCAGCTCTGACAAGCCAGGTCCTTCTTGGCTCAGCACATCCTACCCTGGATCTGTGAAGGAAGACCTGCCACCAACAGAGCGTGAGGCCCTTGGCAAATCACTCTCCCACCCTGTGGGCTTCTTCCCAGCCCCTCCCTCTCTCCCCCTTTCCCATGTGATACCTGCCTGACTTGCTGATGTTGCTCTGGCCAATGGGGTAAAGGTTGCTGTCCAGGTCTTTGATCTAGAAGAGGAGAGCTGGATGCTTACCCCATACCACACCCCACTCCCCGCACCAGTACCCACCACTGAGCTCTGGAGCAAGGCCAAGGCTGGGTGAGGAGCCTGGAGTCAGGGTCAGTCCTGCTTCACTATGAGCAGGCTTTTCCAGATACAGGGAAAGCAGGACCTGGGGGTATAGTGGAGAAGGGGTTGGGAAGGGAACAAGTTGCGGTCAGCAAAGGGGAAGTAATGAGTTAGACTTGCAGACAAACACAGAACCTCAGCCCTGAAAGAATCTTACATCTGGGTGTCTCTGCCCACGTGCACTTCTACTAAAGGTCACAGTGGACATCAGGGTTCAGGCAGCTTTACCTTAGGTAAATAGAGAAAAGCTTTTCTAATTTTTTATGTTTAACAGGTAATGTAAGTCAAGAGTGGGTTTAGCAGCCTTCGGAGACAGAGGAGCTAAGCAGCAGAGGCTGAGCATGGTGCAGCCACAGGCAGGAGGGTCGGCTGGGACTACACGTGGTTTGGAAGCAGGGCTGTGACAGAACAAGTCTCTTATCACCGATTGTCACTGACAGGGAGACGGGGCCCAGCCCAGCTCATCACTCATCTGAGTGTAAACACTTGGTAGATATTCTGTGCAAGCAACACAACTTGCTGAAAAGAAGCAGCTTTAGTGTAAATACTGACCTCTGCAACTTAGAACAACACTGCTCAGTTAGGTTTAAGCCCCAGGAACAAGCCAACAGGAGGCTGTGTGCAGCTGGTGTGATGGCGGCTCTGTGAATTGCAAGGTACCTTTGAGACATGGGAGCAGCAGCTTAAAACCACCCAGTGCCAGGGCCTGCAGAGAAACTAGAAACCACACCAGAGGCCCTGCTGGGAGGGACTCGGGTCCTGGGTGGTAGGCACGTGAGTGTGGCACAGACC
>NW_011476452.1:0-2145 GCF_000754665.1 Bison bison bison | reverse complement strand
GCCAGAGAAAGGCTGGAGGCAGGTACTGCAAAGATCAATATACGTAAGGGTCATTCTAGCCCTGTGTGGGGAGTAGATGAGTGGGGCAGGGCAGTGTCCCAAGGTAAACACAGGAAGACAGTTCTGGAAGCTCCTGCAGAAGTCCTGGTAAAACATGAAGGCAGCCTGGTTGAGGCGTGTGTTGTCTCTCTCTCCCCTCTGTTTATGGCTGACCTTCTCTCACACCTGCACACAAGCCCTCTGCTCTCAATCACCCTTGGGTGCCCCGTGTCCATCCTGGTCCCCAGGGCTAGAGGAGGAGCTTGCCCAAGCTCAGATCAAGTCAGATGACACGGGTATCCCCAGGCATCCCACGGGGCCTGTGGGGATCCAGGGTCTGAGGGAAACGATTGGATGGGAGCCCAGCAGGCAGGCAGGAGGAGCCATGGAGGATGTGCTCCCTGAGACCGGGGTGACAGCCTCCTGGGGAAGGAGGTCAAGCATCTGGAGCCCAGCTGAGCCCCTCAGTCAATGCAAGGAAGCCTCAGTGAATCAGCTCATATTTATTGAACCAGAGTCTAGAGAACATGAGGTGGAGAGAACCAGAACCACCTGAAATATCATCCAGCCTCACCTCCAGCTGAAGAAGAAACCGAGGGTCAGAGAGTCGTGTTTGTTGGCCCCAGGCTGTTTCATCTCCTGACACACCGAAAAGTTCCTTGACCTGTTTCTGCCTCCTTGTTTCATCCTTCTTTCTTTTAATCAACCTCTGTTCCTCCTCCACATTTGGATTTTCATGGAAACGTCACTGGTCTCTCGGTGCACTCTGGACCCAAAGAGCTCCTGGCAACATGTCAGATGTTCCATCCACTGTGTTGTCACACCACTGCTGCCACCAACATCATCACCACCATCGTCATCAAGAAGCCACTGCCTGAAGATCTACACAGACAATTCTTCATGAAGACGTACAGATGGCCAGCAGGTACGTGAAAACATACTCAACATCACTAATTATTAGAGAAATGAGAATCAAACTACAATAATTTATCTCCCCTACAGTGATCACAGGGGCCATCACCTACATCTACAATGCTCTGAGGCTGTGGAGAAAAGGGAACCCTCCTACACTGTTGCTGGGAATGTAAATTGGTGCAGCCACTATGGAAGGCCATATGGAGTTTTCTTAAACAACTAAAAATAGAGCAAGCATATGATTTAGCAATCTCACTTCTGGGCATATTTCTACAAAAAAATTAAAGCTCTAATTTGAAAAGATACACATACCCTGGTGTTCATAGCAGTACTATTCATAACGGCCAAGACATGATATTAACCTAAATGTCTGTTGACAGATTAATGAGTAAAGCAAATGTGGTACATGTATACACTCCACGGAATCCTACTCAGCCATAAAGAATAATGAAATATTATATGTAGCAATAAATATGGATCTACAGATTATCATACTGAGTAAAGTAAGTCAGACAAATACGTGATATTAACTTATATGTAGAATCCAAAAAATAATACCAATGACCAAATGAATAGAAACAGACTCATAGACAAAGAAAACAAACTTTTTACCACAGTTTTGGGGGGATAGGTAAATTAGGAGATGGGATTAGCAGATACACACCAATAAACAAGGGACTGCCTACCGTAGTAGCAAAGGAACAGTATTCAATATCTTGTAATAAACTATAATGTAAAAGAATAAAAACGAATATAGATACACACACGCTCAGACGTTCTGTTGTGTCTGACTCTTTGCAACCCCATGGACTGTAACATGCCAGGCTCCACTGTCTATGGGATTTCCCAGACAAGAATATTGGAGTGGGGTGTCATTTCAACCTCCAGGGAATCCCTACCCAGGAATCAAACCTGTGTCTCTTGCTTAGCAGACACATTCTTTACCACTAGCGCCACCTGGGAAGCCCAGATAAATACATAGATACCTGTATAATTGAAGCACTTTGCTGTATACCTGAAATTAACAGAATATTGTAAATCAATTATCCTTCAATAAAACAAACAAACAAAAGAAGTCACTGCCTAAGTAACATACATCAACTAGGACCAAAGGTGAGTTGCTGTTGGAGGAGAGGTCTAGAGACCACCACCAGGGGAAGACTCTTCTTGCTGGGACATCACAGCCTGTGG
>NW_011476451.1:9613-13242 GCF_000754665.1 Bison bison bison | reverse complement strand
AGGGCACGTGTGCATCCAGGAAGCACTCAATCTGGAGTCTCTCTTCCTGAGACTCTCCCCCCAGGGTTCCGGTCCCTGTTAACCATTCATCTTCCTCATCCTTCCGCCTGACCTATTGGTCCAAGAATATAGTCCTCAGACCCAAGCGCCTCTGTCTCCTGGGAACCTGACAGATTCCAGGGCCTTGGACCTAAGCTCCCTGCTGGAAGGGGCCTCTGGGGACAGACTGTGAGCTCCTGCAGGGGGACCTGCCCTACTTTCTGTCCTTCCTGAACTGTGCAGGTTTGGGGGCTTCTTTCCATTCTCTGACCTGGCCTGCATCCCTCCAGTTCACGCTCTTCTGTGCTCACTTACCAAACTCAGTTTTTGTATTCAGAACCACAGGGATCTCAGCTGACACAGGGGTCACTGTGGAATTGCATCATCTGCACATTGAGCTGAATGGGGTCCAGCTCTAAGGGGTTGTGGGGACGTGGGGATAGACACTGAATGGTTCTGTATCCAGTGCCTGGAACCCTGCCCAGGAGAAGTCTGTGCAGGATTTGAATTCCCCAGGAACTTACAAAGAATTAAAAAGGAATGAAACTCATGATTTGGGGATCAGACAGATGCTGGCCATGACTGCTGACATCTTCAGGAAGGAATGGAAGGGCTGATTGAAGCCTCAGGGTAACACTGGATGAGAGGGAGTCAGAGTCAGAGGCACTGAGGAAAGTCTTCCGAAGGAGGTTTGGACAAAAATGGGGAGAGGGCCCTGCAGCACGTGAGGAGGGACTTAGGAGATGTCCTGGGATCATTTCCAGGTCCTGGGTCTCTGGCTTCCTGCCCTGGGCTCCAGGCATTGGAGTCAGTTAGGTGCTCACATGCTCCACACATGGAAACACAGAGAGTTGGTGCCCTGTGGAGCAGGCCCATGAGGGTGAGAGCCACACCCAGATGCTCCCCTCTCCTCCTGCAAGAGGAGGAGCCTGAGGCATCCCATGAAGGCTCCTCAGAAGGTCCAGGCAGGTGCAATCCCAGATGGGTAACCAGATCAGAACATGGCCTTGGATGGACTTTCCTTCATCCCTGCTCCCATCCCCTAGCCCCTCAGTCCTGCTCCTG
Organism: Bison bison bison; assembly: GCF_000754665.1. Classification (NCBI taxonomy): domain Eukaryota; kingdom Metazoa; phylum Chordata; class Mammalia; order Artiodactyla; family Bovidae; genus Bison; species Bison bison. The sequence goes on along the minus strand of NW_011476451.1, from coordinate 12,138 downwards.
GAGATTGAGTGAGCCTGGCCTCCAGCTCTGCCCTCAGGGGACCCCAGCTCCTGCACACTGCTTAGGTCTGCAATTAGGCTTCAGCATCTGTGCTCAGAGTCTCGGTTAGCTGTAGAGGAGGTGAAAGCAGTTGTTTTAAGGTCGATTTTCTTATGGGTCATTCTAGCCTGTGTGGGGAATAGATGAGTGGGGCAGGGAAGTGCCCCAAGGTAAACACAGGAAGGCAGTTCTAGAAGCTCCTGCAGGAGTCCTACTGATACGTGAAGGCAGCCTGGGTGAGGTGTGTGCTGTCTCTCTCTCCCCTCTGTTTACGGCTAACCCTCTCTCACACCTGCACACAAGCCCTCTGCTCTCAATCACCCTTGGGTGTCCATTCTGGTCCCCAGGACTAGAGGAGGAGCATCTCAGTGCTCAGCCCAATTCAGATGACATGGGCTCCCCCGGGCATCCCACGAAGCCTGCAGGGCTCCAGGATCTTAGGGAAATGATTGGATGGGAGCCCAGCAGGCAGGCAGGAGGAGCCATGGAGAACGTGCTCCCCGAGACCCTGGGAGACAGGTTCCCGGGGAAGGAGGTCAGCCATCTGGAGCCCAGGTTAACCCATCAGTCAACGCAAGGAAGCCTCAGTGAATCAGCTCATATTTATTGAACCAGAGTCTAAGGAAAACAAGGTGGAGAGAACCAGAGCAACCTGAAATATCTTATCCAGCCTCACCCCCCAGCTGAAGAAGAAACCGAGGGTCAGAGAGTCGTGTCTGTTGGTCCCAGGCTGTTTCGTCTCCTGACACACCGAAAGTTCCTTGACCTGTTTCTGCCTCCTTGTTTCATCCTTCTTTCTTTCTTTTAATCAACCTCTGTTCCTCCTCCACATTTGGATTTTCATGGAAATGTCACTGGTCTCTGGTGCACTCTGGACCCAAAGAGCTCCTGGCAACATGTCAGATGTTCCATCCACTGTGTTGTCACACCACTGCTGCCACCAACCTCATCACCACCATTGTCATCAAGAAGCCACTGCCTGAAGATCTACACAGACAATTCTTCATGAAGACGTACAGATGGCCAGCAGGTACGTGAAAACATACTCAACGTCACTAATTATTAGAGAAATGAGAATCAAACTACAATAAGTTATCTCCCCTACAGTGATCACAGGGGCCATCACCTACATCTACAATGCTCTGAGGCTGTGGAGAAAAGGGAACCCTCCTACACTGTTGCTGGGAATGTAAATTGGTGCAGCCACTATCGAAGGCCATATGGAGTTTTCTTAAACAAGTAAAAATAGAGCAAGCATATGATTTACCAATCCCACTTCTGGGCATATTTCTACAAAAAAAATTAAAGCTCTAATTTGAAAAGATACACATACCCTGATGTTCATAGCAGTACTATTCATAACGGCCAAGACACGATATTAACCTAAATGTCTGTTGACAGATTAATGAGTAAAGCAAATGTGGTACATGTATACACTCCATGAATCCTACTCAGCCATAAAGAAGAATGAAATAATATTATCTGTAGCAATATGTATGGATCTAGAGATTATCATACTGAGTGAAGTAAGTCAGACAAATACGTGATACTAACTTATATGTAGAATCCAGAAAAAATACAAATGACCAAATGAATAGAAACAGACTCATAGACAAAGAAAACAAACTTTTTACCACAGTTTTGGGGGGATAGGTAAATTAGGAGATGGGATTAGCAGATACACACCAATAAAGTAGGGACTGCCTACTGTAGTAGCAAAGGAACAGTATTCAATATCTTGTAATAAACTATAATGTAAAAGAATAAAGTTTAAAAATAAAATAAAATTTTTGAAAAATGAAAATAAAAATAAAAACACACACTCAAGTAAAAAAAAAAACAAAGAATAAAAAAGAATATAGATATACACATGCTCAGATGTTCTGTTGTGTCTGACTCTGTGCAACCCCATGGACTGTAACATGCCAGGCTCCACTGCCTATGGGTTTTCCCAGAGAAGAATATTGGAGTGGGTGTCATTTCAACCTCCAGGAATCCCTACCCAGGAATCAAACCTGTGTCTCTTGCTTCTTTAGCACTATGCCACCTGGGAAGCCCAGATAAATACATAGATATCTGTATAATGAAGCACTTTGCTATATACCTGAAATTAACAGAATATTGTAAATCAATTATCCTTCAATTAAACAAACAAACAAAAGAAGTCACTGCCTAAGTAAGACACATCAGCTAGGACCAAAGGTGAGTTGCTGTTGGAGGAGAGGTCTAGAGACCACCACCAGGGGAAGACTCTTCCTGCTGGGACATCACAGCCTGTGGAGGGCGATAGAGGAGCCCCTGCCACTTCTGGATCCCAACAATCCTAACTGACGTTCCGCCATTTCCAACCCGTTTGTACACCTGGCCTCTCATTGCTAGTCCCCCTGCCTCTCCCTTTATTCTGCCTCCAGTGTCATCTTTAGTCCAAAGTGGTTTCTGATGGGAGGGGAGTTTGGGGGAGAATGCGTACATGAATATGAATGGCT
>NW_011476451.1:2395-9390 GCF_000754665.1 Bison bison bison | reverse complement strand
CCAAATCCTAACACCCAGCTTCACTAATGTGGTCTCCAGCTCCATTAATGTGGTCTCCAGCTCTTCCCTCTAACAAGGTACCTCTGCACTTTAGCCCCTCACATGTCCCTGGACCCCGCACTGCTCTGGGGGTGGCTAAATCAGGTCCTCCTGCAGACTCTCATAGATCTGGGTGAGCTCCTCCAGCTTCCTCTCCAGCTCCCTGGCCCGCTGCCGCAGGTTTTCAGCTGATGCTGTCTTTGCACCGTCGTGCAGGTGCATTGACTCCTTCACCAGGAAGCCCACATCCATCAGGAGGAAGACCCCTGAAGTGGCCAAACCCGCCACCCGGACTCCTTTGCTAATTGTTAAAGCTGTGGCTTTGAAACCTGCCTGTATCTGCTGGATGGCTGGGGCTGAGAATCTCACAGGGCTCATGAAGATGTTTGCATTGGCTACAGAGCCAGGAATGTCTTGGACTGTCTCCATGGCATGGATGTGCATTTCAGTGCATTGTACAGCTTCTGTGACTTTCTCTGTTGCGGGGATGCTCTTGAGTACCTCTAGGAGAACCTTCCATTTCTCGATGAGACTTGACATCATGCGACTGGCTTCGGTTTCTGCTGATGACCTATTCACATGTTCGATGATAGTGGTGGACACACTGGTCACAGCAGCTGCTGCTCCCAGCCCTATCCCAGTGGCCAAGAGCACCACACTGGCCCCCATTGTCACGGGTGCCAGAGCCAGGCCAACGATGGTCAGAATACCAGACACAGCACCAGTGCTGTGGGCCATCACGTTGGAGATGGTACATCCCTTATGGACCTTCTCAACCTTGTCTGCGAGCTCGTGGAACTTGTTTATTAACTCCTCCAGCTGCCGTTTCACCCGAGGAAACTGATTCAGAAACCTCCTCCTGTCCAGCTGCTCTTTGGAGAGTCTTTCTTGGCCCTCCTCAACCAAGGATATTTTCAATTCGTTCAGATATTTATGTAGTTCATCTGCATCTTCCCTGTAACGATGAAGGTCAAGGGATTAGAAAGGCAGTTTGTTGTCTGTAAAATTGGCTCCATAATATATGTCCTGCATAAATACAGATATGTTACTATAAATCATTAGAAAAGAATTTTATAAATGTAAACTTTTCTCTTTCAACCTTAAACACGTTTCATACTTTGTAGATGCTCCATCTTGAAACAGCTAAACTTGGAATAGGTAAACGAGGTCACATTTGGATACTGGCAACTTAAGAGAGGTATTTGAGAGAATTCCCAGGTTCCCAGGGGGTCCAGAGGTTTCAACTCTGCACTCCCGCTGCCGGCCTTGACTCAATCCCTGGTTGGGGAATGAGGATCCCACAGGCCATATGGCTCAGCCAAAGAAAAGGTATGTGGTAAAGATGTCTCACAGGGGGTCAACACCACCACTTTGAAAGAGTTTTTGAAGTGGGAACTCCACAGATAAAGACGTGTAGGACTGGAGGAGAAAACCTTCATTCAAGGGCCTCAGTGTGTAATGAGAGGTCTCCCTGCCCTTTGCCCTTGGCTACTGGGAAGTGGTCCCTAAGCCCCTAGAATTCTGCCTGATAGGAGTGTCCTTGCCTGCCTGGGCCTTTGGCCACTGGTCAGTCTGAGAAGTGGACAAGTGACCCAAGGTCTCTGGGTCCCATGGTATCAGTTCTGCCATCTGGTAGAGCTGGACACTAGGGCACAAGTCTGACTTCCAGGAGGGGCTGGAGATGACAGGTCAGGGTAATTTGGCTTGTAAGCAAGTAAGTGTCCCTGATAGGCAGTACTCCGTGCATCTTATCACATGCCGAATCCAGGTCAGTAACGTGTCCTGAGGACAATGGAAGCTTCGTATGTGAAACCTGCCCAGACTCTGCCCTGTGGCTGGTGGGAACTTTTATCCTTCCCTGTAGTAAACTGTAGGAGAAGGTGATGGCACCCCACTCCAGTACTCTTCCTGGAAAATCCCATGGACGGAGGAGCCTGGTGGCTGCAGTCCATTGGGTCACAAAGAGTCAGACACAACTGAGAGACTTCCCTTTGGAGAAGGAAGTGCATTGGAGAAGGAAATGGCAACCCACTCCTGTGTCCTTGCTGGAGAATCCCAGGGACAGAGGAGACTGGTGGGCTGCCGTCTATGGGGTCACACAGAGTCGGACACGATTAAAGTGACTTAGCAGAAGCAGAAGTAGTAAACTGTACCTGGGATCATGAAGCTTTCAGTGTGTCCTCTCCATTCTATAGGGAATTCTTGAACCTGAGAGTTGTTTTGGGGATCCCCTAAATTTGCCATTGAAGTCAAAGTAAGGGCAGTCCAGGGCACTGTGCCCTTATACTTTGCAGATTGGCTGTCTCTATGACTTAGAATTTTTTAAACCCCAAAAGTCAGAGCTAGAAGACACCTTATACTCATTTGGTCTGCCATCTGCTGTCTTCTAAGCATTGTGCCCTTGACCTTCTCAGAAGAAGGTCACTGGGTCCACCCACTGCCCCAGTGGACAGGGGAGCAGGAGATGTACTATGAGCGCTGGTTTCCCTTGGACTGTCCAGCTCACCTCACTGACTCCTGACCCATCACCCAGCACCCTCAACCGCTCAGGGGTCACCAACCTAACTCACAATTTACCTGGTGACAGCTTCACCTGCCTGCACCCCAAGGCTGTGTGCAAGTTTGTGGAACCTCTAAAGATTCAAGGGACTTGAGGAAATATCCATCTGAATGGCTGAGCCTGAGGAGACCGGCACTTGCAAGGCTGGTGGAGGAAGCCTTTTCCTCTTGGGTGGGGATGTGTGAGGCTCCTCAGAATCCCTCAAATGTGACGCAATCACAGCCACTCATTGTGACCCTGGAGGGCTCCCTGAGCCATAGGGCCTTCCCACTGTCAGGGGGACTCCACGTAGATTAGAAGAGGGTTCCCGATGGAGTGAGAAGCCAGGTCCCAGGCAGATGTACAGATACCGTCACTCAGGGCCCTCTAGTCCAGCATGAGGGGAGCCCATCAGGGAGGGAAGAAATGTCCCCCTCTCCCACTCAGGGGACCTCTGCAAGGGTCACAGTCCCTTCAGTTCTGTGTCCTTAGGGCCCACTCTCTTGACTCTGCTCCTGGTCCTGCTACCCAAGCCTGCCTACTAGTCCTCCAACCTGGATCCGCTGCTTCACCCTGACCCTTGGGTCTGACCCTGGTCAGGCCTCCTTGGTCCTTTGGACGAGATGATTGCACTTGGTTCCCCACCGCTGACCCTGCAGTTCACTCTGAGGCCATCACCATAATCCATCAGACTGAATTGCTATTCCCATTGGACACAGGACAGATCTGAGATTCAAAGTCTTAAGCTCACAGTCCCAGGAGTTGGGCACAGCTAGATCCAGGATCCCATCAGCTCCTCCAGTTCCTCTCTAGCCTCTCTCCCTTATGGGCCAGCAGGATCCTGCAGGGTTCGTACAGTTCCTAACATCAGGAATAGAAATACTGTAGGCAGAAGCCCAGGACACAAATGGTGGTGTCAGGATTTTCCAACTTGTCCCCAAAGGAAATTCTGCTTGGTTCTCCTCACCAGAAAGAAGACCCTTGACCCTGTCGCTTCCCAATAACTTTTTAAATGTGACTATTGACTGAGTACTTACTCCATGTCAGTCATTATGGGAAGCACTTTACATGCATGATCTCAGTGTCCTCACAATAACAATAAAAGATGAAGAAACCAAAGCAGAGAGTAGTTCAGTAACTTGTCCAAGGTCACATAACCTGCCCCTTCCTTGCAGGTTTTATCTCTTCTCAACCCACCATCATTCACTGTCAGCAAATGACATGGAGGAAACATTCCTGATGGGATCTTGAGAAGGAACACCCCTGGCCCCAACAGTAGGGTCCTGCCTGGAGGAGGCGTTACTCCAGGAGGAAGCTGGCCTGGTGCTGGGGGACGTGGGTGACCTTCCTGGTGCACCTGTGCCGGTTACCTGGACAAACTGGCCTCAGCTTTAATTCTCTCCAGGAATTCATTCAGCAGGAGTAGCAGCTTCTCTCTGCTCATTGTGTCCCAGAGACATCCAACGACATCCTCAAAAAAGATCTCAGTATCTAGATGAAAGAAAAGGGAATAAGATTAGAAGAATTAGTGGTGGGGCATAAATGTTATTGAGTATAAAATAGTTAAAATTCCTCTTGCTGAGCAGCAGTCACCTGGGGTGCTCTTGGTGAGGTCACCTAGGGTTATGGATGGACTGTCCCCCCTCCCCACCAATTTGTGTTGAAGAGTTAACCCCCTGGTGACCTTTCTGAAGATAGGACTTGTAAGGAGTTTAGGTGAAATGAGGTCCTACGTGGGATTCCCAGGTAAATTGAGGTCATAGTTGGAATTCCCAGGGAGTTCTAGCGGTAAAGAACCTGCCCGCCAATGTGGGAGATGTAAGAGAGGCGGATTTGATCCCTGAGTCAGGAAGATCCCTTGAAGGAGGGCATGGCAAGCCACTTCAATATTCTTGTTTGGAGAATCCCACCGATAGAGGAGGCTGGCAGGCTGCAGTCCATGCGGTTGCAAAGAGTTGGACATGACTGAGCAACTGAACACACACACACAAAAAGAAGAAGCAGCAAGTGTGATTTGTTAGTTACCACTTACAGAATAGACTGGCAGCACCCTATAAATGAATGCTTTCATGTTTGGGCAGTGAAACAAATACTCACGTTAAATGGGATAAAGAATGTAATGACTACAAATAGCCTCAGATCACTAGAGGGTAAGATTACTCCTCAATGAGTTATCAAAATCCCTGAGTGATTTCAGAAATCTGGAGGTTATGGAATTGTAGGTAAGATATTGGTGGCCAGGCTATCTATATGTGTGTGAGCTGGGACTTGATATCAAATGTGTTTCTTGGTAAATCCACACAAAGAGGCATTATCCTTATTTCACAGAAGAGAAGCTCAGACAGGACAATGGACATCCCAAGGCCACAGAACTGAAAGCTCTGAGGTTGAATCCAAGGTCAAGATTCAATCCAAGGTCAAGTGTCAGACATTTCTTGGACAAGACTTTGAATCCTTCTTCCATTTAAAACTCCTGTGATTTGTTCATTCTACTCTATAGCACACAAGGGGAATTCTTTGCAACTCATTTTTGGTGGTGAGCATGCAGTAGCGTATATAGAAGTACAAATATAATGTTGTACACACGAAACTTAGAAAACATTACAAACTCATGTTACCTAATTTTAAAAAAGACTTTAGGACCACATGCCATTGAGTAAAACTACCATGTGAGAGGATTCCTGCTTCTGACCGCAGACTGTAGGATGGGCAGGGGAGGGGATCCACCAGGTGGAGGAGGGGTGGAGCCAGATGTGATCCTCATCACCCCTCCCTTCCAAGTGGGAGGCGGCAAAGGCCAGACTGGGGTTCAGAGCAGGGTCCACTGACCCTTGCAGAGAGGCTGGGCTGGTGGCTGGGAAAAGCCGGAGGAAACAGCTTCTATAGTGATGCCCCAGGGTCTGGGAGCAGGAGGAGGCTTGGGCCAAGGGAGAGAGCAGGAGAAGTCCAATGATGCTGGAGGACCTCCTCTCCCAGGCCTGCCTGGCCTTGGGGACTGCCATCTGCGGTCCATGCTCCGCGTGTGCTCTCCAGGCCACCGTCCTGAGTCACTTGCTGGGTGGTGGGAGAGGCAGGAAGTCAGCACCTTGGTCATGGCTCCCTGAGGAGAGAGCTGGGAAGGAGGCTGTGGGCAGACCCCAGGGTGAGGGGAATCTCCTGGTCTCTCTTGGAAGCTCAAGGATGCCTATCCATCCTCTTCATGGTTCTTGATTCCTCTGTAGTTTAACTCAGCCTGGAAACACATTCCCTCAATTCTGGGTCACAAGTAGGAACCTTCCAGAGAAGAGAGAGCTGACTACCTGAGCAGTGTCTGAAGTTTTCTGAGCTCATGGTGGCAGCAGGGGTTCCCAAAGATCTCCTTGCAACTCCTTGTTTGCATCAGGCTGGAAGGAGGTGTGACCTCACCCTTGGGGAGAGAAAAAGACTGTGAGCTCCACTGTGAGGGGCAGAGGCTGCAGGGAGCAGCGAGGGACAAGTTCTCTGGTGGGTTCCCCTGGGACGGCCACCAGTGCCTCCAGGAACTTAGCCCAGTGCGGTTCTCTGTCTCCTGGGCTCTGCTGGTTGTTAGTTAAGAAAAGTCATTCACCTCCTACAGCTCCTTCCAGGCCAAGTCAGAGTCCTGCTCTCCTGTTGGGGCACAAGGAGAAGGTAATCAGACAGGAGACTGCTATCTGCGAAGTTATAGGAACAATAAAGCCAGAGACTAGAAGAACAGATAGGAGGTGATACTCTGGAAATGAGGTGAGGTTGGGACACCTGTGTTTTTGAATTGGTAATAACTAATATTAATGATATCATTGATCCAGTGTCCTTAACATGCAGGCTCCTGAAACTCACTCAAACTTAGCTGAGTCCAAATTGTCACGCTGGTGCCAGGGTCTGGACTAGACCCTGAGTCTTTCTGGTGCAAATCACATGTGTGTGATGACTATGCTCTACTCCCTATATATACAAAAAGATTTATTTGTGGATATATGTTCATTGCTAAATGACTCTTCCTTCCAAAATGATGTCTTGCTCCCTATCAAGTCTCTCCTTGATAAAGTTCCTGGTGATATGGCTCCCATAGCCCAGGTCTTCCTTGCTTCTGCAAGAGCCTTTTTCCCCACAAGGGCCTGGAGTCCCACCAGCCCTGCCCCAATTCCTGTATCCCTGCTCTGAGTGGCTGAGACCCCTGCAGCTGTTCTGTCCTCCTTGCTTTCCCCTCCTGAATATTGGACTTGATGTAGTTTCTAATCCTTTATGTAAATAATAGTGCAAAGAACATTCTCCTTGTGTAAGGCTTCACCTACATCTGAGACTGTATCCTTAAGCTATATCTAGAAGTAGAATTAAGATCAGATGGCATCAACACCTAAAAAATTTCCATACCTAGAGCCACGATGCTATGCAAAGAAACTGTAGCAATTTATGTTCA
>NW_011476451.1:0-1260 GCF_000754665.1 Bison bison bison | reverse complement strand
CAGACAAAAAAAATCTTGGGAATTAATAAGTGTTTACCAAATAAGTCTAAAGAAAGATTGGAAAAGAAGATCAAAAAAAGCTTCCAGAAGTTTTCTTTAAATGACAGAAGAAATGGAGCTAAGTGGAGAATAGAAACGTTGCTATTCACAGTCATTCCTTAGCAAGTTACTTGAGAGTGAGGTGCAGAGGGAAAGAAAGGTGTGTGTGTGATGATGATGCAAAGGATAACCAAGAGAAAGAAAGATTCCTGAATGTGATCCAGGAATCAGCAACATCAACCCAGAGAGAAGGGAATCCAAGGATCACAGCTGGGCACACAGCAGATGTAGAGAGAAACCAGTTCAGAATGGGGTAAAAAGTCCAGAGTCTGTGGGGACAGGGGACTCGGTATCATATGAGGCACAGGTGCAAAGAAATGGAGGAAATTTGAAGACAGACAGTGCATGGGGTGAAAACAAAGGCAATTCCAAACATCAGGAAAAACTGAAGCTGTGCCAAAATGTATGTGCAAATAGATAGTGTTAATACAAGTTACTCAAGAGAAAACATTTAAAACATCACAAAATGTAAATTCTCTTCTTTGACTTTTAACTTCTAGAACAAAGCATTTAAATATGAGAACTTAATTTATTTGCTGTCAATCAATATAAACATTAAATCACACTTCTAGAAGTTGGAAGCTGAATCACTGAAGGGAGAAAGAGAATTAGTCTCACTTTACAAAGTGGGGAATCAAGAAACACCAGTTGAACCTGCGGCCTAAGAAACAATGGCACAAATAAAGTGCATATAACCACAAAGTTTTCTAACAGAAGATGTAAGATTAGTGATATAATGATATTAGGAGAAGATAGGGACGAATATAAGAAAAAATATAAGAATAACTGAAAACATTATCTTACCTGGTAAGAAGTAAGTTAATAGTATCAAACTTTTTAAATTAAGAAAAGAAAAATATGATACTTAATGTTTATTAGCTATCTTGGTTGACGACTTCCCACTTTGCCCCAGGCAGCATTCTAAGTGCTTCTCAAGCATTCACTTATTTTTACTTCTCTCAATGACCCTGTAAATCAGGAAATTATCTAAGGATATTGCTTAATTACCTAAAGAAAAAGCAAACAACTGAAAATGATTTTTATACGAGGTGTGCAGAACCCTCTGTATAAACTGGTTTGTTTTAAACATATGCATTTAGCATTTTGGATTTTTTTAATTTTATAAAAGCAGAAGTCACTTCATAGTAGTTAGTAACCCAT